>NW_010232834.1:0-63257 GCF_000690775.1 Eurypyga helias | reverse complement strand
GCTCTCTGTCATGTCACATTACTCATTCTGAAAAGCACACGGCGCTTTGGGCACAGCAAAACGCCCGAAGGACTCAAAATGATAATCAATAAGAGCAGAGCTACAAGCTGGCGGTGGGCTCTGCTTCCCAAGGACTTGAGAACAAGGTCAAAGAGTTCAACCATGACACTATAGCAGGTTTCACATTCAGCTTCTTCTAAATACATCATGTTCTGAAGCCAATACTTTCCAAACCATCACTAAAAGCGAGGGCCATAAATCCCTGGCAGGAAAGTACTGACCCGAGTTTCACCGAGTCGTGCAGAAGGCCTGGTCTTCGGCTGCTCGAGTCAATAAAAACAATTGCGAGTCCCCAGCGGGTGCAGAGCCCGCTGAAACGCCTTCTGGAAAACAGTCTCTCCCCTCCTTTCTTTGAGGAATTTCACTTCAAATAAGAAAATAGCCCGGAAAAATGTATTACCTCCACTTGAAACGCTGCCACCTGGAACTGTTAACAACAGTGACCTTTTTGCTTTCCCCTGTTTCAGTGTGAAATATTAACAGTCTTCTCAAATTTGACAGAAACCAAAAATTTCAAGGGCATAAAATTGCCTGAAATGAAACAGCAAAATTACTTGTGGAAATACATGTAAGAAATACTTTCACACCTCCCCTCCTCGTGTTTGTCAGTGCTTGAGCAGCCACACAAATCACTTCTGACCCATGCAGGTAGAGCCACAATTAGTTTAATTACACGGCGCAGGCTGTTGTTCAGTCAATTAGACTTTTCCTTCCGTCCACACCATTTTAGTGGCAGCCACATAGCCCCAGGGCTCTGGCGTCTTGTTCAGAGCCGTGACCGGCTGAGCAGGGCACAGCAGACTCGCTGCAGCAGCATATGCTTGAGCTTCCCGCGTAGGTGAAAGCTGGAGGGGCTGGGGAACAGCCTCCTGTAGGAGCCTGAGGATGCTGGTGGGGTGCTGGCCTCACGTGCAACCCACTACGGGCTGGAGCGTCAGTCTCCTGCCCGCCTAGGTCAGGGCACCGCAGCAACCCAACCTTTCATCTCCCACTGAGGAGAGGCGATTGCTTGGTTACGGTGGAAATCAGCACTCATAGAGGACACAAGAAGAAAGCAAATCAGCTCTCCTGGGTGATGGAGCTGCTGCGTCGCCGCCACCCCGCTCTTTTCCACCCTTCTGCATGAGATCTGGGTTGATGGTGCCCAGGTCTGACCTGTGGCTGTTGCCCAACCTCCCTCCTCTGCCAGCAGCCCTGGGCAACCCGTGTCACTCCCGACGACGTGGCAGGTGAGGTTGGCACCACACCACAACCCTATCCAGACGAGCAGAGAGGGTGAGGCAGGCATGGGTCAATGGTTTGCACACCAGTAAACGGACAAGACATCCACATGAGTCCAGAACACATTTTGCATGACTCTGGGAGAGCTGTGGCCGTCCCTCACAGCCCTGAAAAAACAGGTGAAGAACTGCTGAGCCGCTGGCACTGGCTGCAGCCGCCCGTGCACCCTGCAAAGCGGCACCTCGATTTTTGCGTTACTCAAGCAGGATGACACGGGTCAGCTATAGCAATGCCCTCCTTGGCTCTGGATCCCCACTCGAATCTCCTCTGGCTCCTCATCCCGCAGGGGGAAAGTGGGGTCAGATCCTGCTCCAGGCTGCAGACCATGCTTCACCGCCACCGCTGCTCTTGCCTTAGTGACTGGGGCCGCCGCACGCTGTCTCTAAGGAAAGCGGCGGGTTTGTCCCTTCTTTTGAACAACGCAAACGATGCAGCCTCCAAGATATTTTAGCGTTCTCATTTAAAGCTCATTCTGGCACCTGAGAAGGTTCCCCAGGGAGCAGAGAGCCATTATAGCTCTTCCTCAGCTCCTGTAGAGCACCCAGACCCAGCCCGAGCCAACGCAGCGGGGTGAGGGTCCAGGCCAGGCCAAGTCCCGCTCCCCTCCTGACAGCCTCCAAACAGGCAGCAAGCAGCTCCCTGAGCCCCCGCCCGCTCCAAGGCTGGGAAAGGCAGACAAGTGGCTTAAAGGCATCCCCGTCTCCATCCTCCCCAGCGAGACTACCGCATTAAAAAGATTAAAGGCCTGTTTCTGCCCATTTTAAATGTGCTGATTAAATTAAGAAGCATTTCCCTTTTCTTATACAGTGCAAGCTGGCACGCTGGGATGCCAATTCCATGATTCTGGTAGTTTATACAGTTTTGCTACATTATGCTTTTGCCCTGCCCGAAGCAATACAGACATTTTTAGCCCAGACCCATCTGTCTCTTCCCAACCCCGGTTACTTTTTGAGCTCACTGTCGACCTGCACGTATACTTGAAAAAGGGGCACAGCCCTCAAAGACATTCAACCCCTTGAGAAGTGGGGAATGGAGAGAGGGAAAAGACTGGTTTGTTCTTCTCCTGAGGAAGGGCTGTGGGGTGGCCCTGGGAGTTCCCCACTGTGCACCACACGTCAGGCAGCCAGCAGGCATGGAGCCAGGGAGGAGGGAGGCATCTCCTAGGAAGGCAGCCTGGAGACATGGGAGACAGGCAGGAACACTGAGAATGGGATGGTGTGGGGGACTAGAGGGACAGTAACCACTGCTACGAGAGGTGGGGGGACAAAGGACATGATGAAGAGAAAAACACGTATCACTAATTGCGCCGAGTAAAAGAATACCCAACCCACTATTCCTCCTTGAGGTCAGAAGCTGCTCCATTGCATATATTTCTCCACTTACTTTGTATGCACAGACAAGGAATAACATTCATTGGCCTCCTCTGCCTACCTTGTTCCTTGCTAAGTAGCAATCCCTCTCCACGGAGGCTAATGGAAAACAACTTTCAGTGACTTTAGCAAGAACATTGCCAGGACAGAAGTGCCTAAAAATGAACACTGAGGACATTTCCAGCTGAAATGTCTTACTTGCCTTACCCCTCCCATTCCCTTTTCTTGCAGCCAGCACAGTGTCCAGGCACTGCCACCACGGTGCGGGCAGTCACCCCCACGGACTCCCCTTCACCCTTTCTCCAGAGAGGCTGCAGCATCTCAGCTCAGTTACTGCTCCTTCCAGCCACTACCTCACCAAAACCACACCGCTAAGATAAGGTTTTAGCTCAAACCCTGAGCTGCAGCAACACCCTCAGTGGGACCATAGCCTTCCGAGGGGTAAATGTCCCCATCTCACCAGGAGGCACAAGTACTGTGCGAAAGGGATGGCTGTGCTATGCAGGGTGGGGGGGTGAGGGGGGTATAATAACTTCATACATGTAGAGCTGGATTTGATGCACCTCCAGAGACATTGCAAGTAATGCCAGTGGATATTTGCTGTTTTGGGTTTTTTTTAGGTGGGGATTTTTGGTTTTGGTTTTTTGTTTTGGTTTTTTTTTTATGAATTCACTGAACAGACCGAATTAGGCAAAACTGGTCTTGCAATGGAAAGTGATGACCATCACCTGAGAAAGTCACCTTGGACTTTCGTGCCAAAATTTAATAATGAAAAAGTGAATAAAGAAAAAAAAAAAAGGTCAAGGAAAGAGCAGAAACAAGCATGAATCCAGAGACTGCCCTGAAGTGTCTAGCATGGCAGGGGAACAATCTCTCCTTACTTTGCATGGCAGAGGAGCAAAGGACTGGGCACTGTGTGTCCCCTGTGGCCAGGAAGCTGTGAGCATGGTGACATGACCCATCCGCAGGGCATGGACAAGTCCAACCTGCTCCGTGTCAACCAGCACCCGCTGCTCTTGGAGTGAGACAAGCAGGTAAAACCCCTGCACTGCCTCAAAAATCCCTGCTGCAACCGAAAGCACAAAGGGGAAGATGGATGGGAGGAGGAGGAGACAAACACAAACCTTCCCCCTGCTCCTTCTGGGCAGGGTCATGGCAGCTACCGAGCACGGCTTCAAGTCACCAAGAGCTCATCCAAAATGTGGTACCAGTGAAACTGCCTGGCACCAGGCTGGCATCCATATTCAGCTCTGAGAAAGACCGCAGCCTCACCACACAGAGGATGTCACCTTCTAGTGGAAGGTGTCCCTGCCCATGGCAGGGGGGTTGGAATGGGATGGTCTGTAAGGTCCCTTCCAGCCCAAACCGTTCTGTGATTCTGTGAACACAGTTTTCCTGCTGCAGCAGATCCAAGCCAGAGAGGAAATCTGTGTCCCACTTTCAGATGCCAAACTCTTTGTTCTCCTTCGCCATGAAAACAGAGAGATAATCATGCCCCAGAGCCCTGAGGCTGCTGCGAGGCTCCACTCCACTCCATAAGCTTTTCTGGGGTAGAAAACAGAGAATAGCAGATCCCACTCCCTCTGCAAGAACTATCACAAGCACTGTTAACTGGCAGGCCTTTGGCTGAGGTTTTCCTTGAAATAGCCCAGAAAAATTCGCTCATTACCCTGCAAGAGCATCATCCCCCACTGCCTAGGATCAGCCTGCAACTAGCTGGGCATTATCATTACTACTACTTTAATACCCAGAGCTTCCTCCTCTTTCCCCTACTTCTTGTGCTCAGTGCTACACAGCAGCGCAGAATGAGCAGCTCTTTCTCCAGGGCTTGTGACATCAGGAGATAAGGCAGGTGAAGGAAAGGCTCATGTCCCTGTGCCTGGACTGGAGACCCGAGCCACAGCTCACACAGCCGGCCCATGCCAGGGTGTGGACCCTGGTCCTCCGGGTCCTTTACCACCCGAGCATCTCCACAGGGGCCAGACACAGCTCTCACTTCTTGTATCCCTGGCGAACAGGACCCCAGTGTCATGGGGAGGTCAACCCCTGGTATGGGGGCATTAGTTGTTTGTTCCTTGTGCCCATTGAGTTTATCCGCAAGAAAACACATCTGCAGCTGCACGTCTTCAGCCTGATTTTTGTTCTCCTCGGCACACAATCCCAAACTGCAGCAGAGCTTCTCTTGGAGGGAGGAGAACCGAAATTAAACTTGCTGGAGGTCTCCACCAGACGCTGGCAGAACCACAGCAAGATCACCAGTGAATTGAGGAGCCTTTGGTAGCCAGGCTGTGGCTGTCTCCTCCTCCAAGAGTAGTCATGGGAGCTGGGGAGCAGGGAGAAGGTAGGAGGGGAGGGAAGGAAGGGGTAGGTGAGTTTGGCCAGTTCTCCAGTGCCACGGAGACAGAGGAAGGATGGGGAGGGCTTCACCTAGGGAGTGAGGTACCTCCTTCAGGCTCAGAGTCTCTTGCAGACAGATAGGAAGGAAGAGCACAGACATACCCCTCTGAAGCACCACGGCAGCTTTGCAGGCAGGTTAGCTCAGTTCTGATGTCAGAGACTGCCACAGTTTGCAGGACCTCTGTGAAGGGGTGCCAAGAGCCTGAAATACTGTGTTTTGGGCTGATCCTTGGGACTGCAGCACATAAGGTTGGGAAGGACAGTCCCAGCTGCAGGCAGAGGCAGCCCTATTGATTCCTCTCCTATGGATGTCACCTGGCCTGTCACCAGAGCCTTCTTCATTGGAGACCCCTGACCAGGGGTCTTTACTGGCCCATCATTTAAGCTCACTACATCTCCCTCCAGCCCAATAGCACTGTGAGAACTTTCCACTTTTCAGGCCCCCAATATCACTCCTGGGTGCTGCTGCAGGACCACCATCCTCTCCATCGCCCTGCCTGGAAGCACTGGTTCCCCAGATGGAAGCAGGGGACTCATGCCCTGCTTCTCCACTGCAGCAGAAACACCCTCCCCAGTCCAGGCTTTGGCTTGGGGTTAGAGGGGTTTGGAGTGGAGGCTGGTTGCTGCAGCTGCCTGTTAACACCAAGGGGAATCCAGTTGGCTCCACGTTCCAGTGACATCTGGGAAGGACACTGACTTCCCAGCGACTGGCACCTTTCTTGACTAAGGGGGCATTGCAATGGCAGTGGAAATGGCAACTGGCGGTAGAAATTTAGTCACAGCAGTGGTGCAGCTGATGACGGAGCATAGATAACCTGCTCCTGCTTTGGGCACCAGGCCCAGTTCACACTGCCCCAGTCGAGCACCAGGCAGGCAGGTCTGCCCCTATTTGCTCATCTCTCCAGCACCTTTCAGAACAGAAACCATCCTTCATCCTGTCTTGTCTTCAGTGTTCTGAGCCCCTCAGCCCCTCATCCAACCCAGCACGGATGGAGGAGAGCTCAACACCCGCACTGGCCCTTTCCCAGGGATGCTCATGCAGGCAGGTGACTCTTCCCCATCACCACCGCCATGCTCCCTCCTCTGACCCCAGCGCTCACATCCCCAGGACTGGACACCACTGCCCCAGCAGATGCACCTACCTCACGGTGCTGCCTCGCTGCACGTCCCTGGGGAGACAGAGCTGCTCACAGAGACACCAGCCCAGGGAGACACATACTGACCCTCTCCCGCACGCAGAAGGGAGCTATGAGCCCCTCCTGCCACAGGGTCCCTGTCCCCCTACCTCACCCCACCCAGCTCCTCATTGCCTGTATTGATGAGCCCTTAATGAGCTTTGAGCTCACGTCCAGTCAAATCAACACCCCGCATGTCGTGGGTGGGGGTTGGGGGGTACCTAGAGCCACTGGAAAAACACACGTCGCCGGGAGAGAAGAGGCTCCAAGGGCATGGGCAGGAGGGAGGGCAGGAGCCCGGGCAAAGGGCCTGGTGCCAAAAAATGGGGGAGGCAGCAGGCAAATGGGTTGCACGGGGTTGGCTGCACCCATGTCGCTGCAGCCATTCCTGCAAGGATGGCTGTAGCACTACATCAGGGGCTGTGCTAAAGGCACTGTGCGTGTGCCCTGCGCTCCGTGCTTGCAGTCGGACAGCGGTCTCCATCTTCTCCGCCAGCAGGACTGGTTGCAGCTGCACAGTGGATGCAGGGGTCCAGCGCACCGTTCACGGCGAGGAGGTCGGGCCTCTCCCGCTTTCCCACAGCCCTTCCCGACACAGCCCTTGCAGTGCCAGGCTTGCAGCAGCGCAGCCCTGCGAAGGGGGAGCAGGGGAGGCAGTGCTCAGGAGGAACCGCTCCGAAGGAGCCCGCCGTGTCACCAGTCAGGTGCACTTCTGGCCGTGGGTCAGGCTGTCGGAGTGCAGGGGGAAGGCAGAGGAAGGGGGATACTTCTTGTTTGAAGCGTCAGGTACCAACCAACAGCCAAAGAAAAGAGCCACATGGGAACAACCAATGCTTAGCATGCAAATCCTGTCATTGGCTCTAAAAGGGATTGTGTGCAGTCTTTATTTCCCTCGTTTTTTTTCTTTCTGGGACCCAAAACAACTTGCATTCACAGGGAGCATGGGGAAGTCTCCCTCAAAGGCAGCATGAGAGAGCTGCTGACTCTACGAGCATCACCTTGTAGTGGCAATACTTTCAAAGGCATAGGGGAAGGACCCCAAGTGAATTAAAATAGAATTCTGCCCAGAGATCACCAGCAAAAATAACACCTTCTCACTTACCGGCTCCTCTCTTTGTGTGAAAAGAGTTAGGTACACTTAAAATAGCGACAAAATTGCACTTAGCAGCTTTCAGTGCTGCAGAGACAACACAGACAGTGACCTGAATTCCTTCTGTACCCTCCAGCCCACACACACGGGCTTGCTTCACCCCAGCCATGACCCCACACCAGCTCCCCACGTGCTCAGCTGGACTGAGGGCACCCCAGCAATCCCACACGTTTTATTCCTCGCTAGCAAAACTCACCCTTTTCAAAGGTCCCCCTGATCTCCTTAGAGCAGGCAATGACACCTATAACCCATCACAGCTAAACCTAATGCAGCTCATTTGCCAAACAAACCGACCCATACGGATGGGGGTTGAAAAGTGCTGCCTTACACCTTTGCTGAGGTTGCTGCTCCCAGTCCCATCTATGCCTGTGCTCATATCCTGCCAATGGGCTGCTTCAAGATCCCCTTGTAGGCTAAGGAGGCATTAGAGGAACAAGAAGGAGACAGTAAGACCCCCACTGGGTTATTCTGGCCATCAGGCAAAAGAGAAAGATGGTGGTGCCAGGAGGGTTGGCAGGGCTGGCAGGAGGGAGAATGGAGAGAGAAAATTATTTTTGCTGGGTAAATCCAGGAGGGTTTGAGAGCGGAGTGGGATGATCTCACGCAGGCGGGAGGCATCCTGACAAAAAGGCTTCCTCTCTGAGCTGGAGCAAATTATGTGAGAGGGAATCTCTTCTGAAAATGAGCTGGTGGGGTCTGAGAGAACATCCTGATCCCCCTCTGCCAGGGAGCCTGTGCTCCCCACGCTGCTCTGTGAGCTTGAGGACCTCATATTTATCAGCTAGTAAAGTTATAAGAGAGGTAAACTACATCTGTCTCAGAAATCTTTCCTTTAGACTCTTGTTTGAGATAAAAACCAGCCATGGGAAACGTGACGGCCGTGCTCTCTAGCGCGTCCATCCTGCACTTACACAAGCGAGCGCAGCCCGCGAGGACAGGGAGCGTGTAGTGCAGAACAGGGGAACCATTATCACCTCTTACACCATGGAGCTCTTCTGGAATTGCTGCCAGCCACATCCCGCAGGAGCAAGATCAAGTCTCTGCCCAGTGAGCCAAGGCTCGCAGCGTTTCAGGGAGCTCCTTCACAGCTCCTGGCGAAAGCGGGAATGGCGAGGTGCACTCCTGCTGTCACTCAGGGAAAGCGCAGACACAGCCCTGAATGTGCTGGATCACGTAGGATGCTCAGCTCTCCCTCGACCTGCTTTGCACCTGCCAGGGGGATCAAGCCAGGAACGGGCTTTTTGCAAGTAATGCCACGTTACCAGGTCAGATTTACTCCGGCTAAACAAACCAAATTAGAGAGGTACCTGCAGGTGGGAGTTTCAGCGGGGAGCCAGCAGCAAAGCCCCCTACATCCTTTTGTGAAAAGGAATGAAAATCCAGCTGCAGAGATATCACAACTCACCCCTTCCCGAGGATGTCGTGCCTGGCATGAGCCTGTCCATCACTGTTCCCTCTTGGTCTTCAATCTCTCTCAAGTCCCACTGCTGATGTGACACCTCCTAAAACAAAAAGACAGGGAGAGACGGTAATGATTTGCTCACAGGGCAGGTGTGGATCTCAGGCCTGGGGGAACCAGGCTGCTCTGTGTTTTCACAGCTCCCCACACAGTCCTGGCTGGGAACGCCTGGGACCCGCAGCAGGTCAACTGGTGCCGTAGGCAAAGACATTCCCTCCTTTCACTGCAAGCACAGCAAACCATCTCCCCACCTTGTGCACTGCTGGCCTGGAGAGAAAACAGGCCAGAAAGCAGCCATTTCCACCGAAGGGATGAAAACGGAATTTGAAAGCAACAAGTGTTCTCTGTACTACATTTGTTGTGTGAGCTAGAGGCAGAAGCAGGCAGTGAGTATCGAAGGCACTGGGGAGCAAAAATGCCTCTCAGCATCAGCCTGAGCAATGCCTTCCTTTCTTTTCCCAGAAGAAAGTGGGACCAAGAATAGAAGAGAGTGCCCGGATATTTCATACTTGGCCATAACTAGACACGGACTGGTAAGCCCAAATGAATTTGGGAACATGCCTTAGGAGAGAAGCGGAATTTGTTTGGAAGGGTGGGATTTGGAGCTGTTCTCTTGGTTGTTGTCCATAAACATTCATGAGACTAAATTTTGATTCACCAGCGTGTTCCCAGAAAATGGGAGCTTGGCAGATACTCAAATACTCGCTGGCTTGAGTATTTGCATTTGAAGCGTTTGGGCTGCCACCTCCAAAGCTTTTGGTGCCTTGGGAAGTATCCAGCAAAAGAGCCCAACCCCACCGTATAATCTGGGTGAGTAAACACAAGCGCGAAGAGTGTTTTCTGGATAACAGCTATTGGATGCGATGACAGCGGTAAGAGCAGCCAAATAATCAGGCTAGCCATCTCTTGGTTTAAAATTCATTTGCAAAAATCATTAGCACAATCATTGTAAAATAAGCAGAAGTATAATCACTCGAGCATCATTGGCGAAGAGGAATAGGGCTGCACTCGCTGAGAAGAGCTGCTACTAGCTGTGACGCTGCTGGCTCCGACGAAGCCCACCAAGTCCACTTCTGAGCCCAGTCTAAGACATGGCCTCCTCCTCCGCAGGGTATAGACGGGGAAGAGGTGCAAGACCAGGCAGGACAACTCCCGTGCTCAATCCTCCCGGCTTCCTCCCGCAGGTGCTACACAGGACCCCCAACCTAGGTACCTGTTGAAGACCCCCCAGGTAGGGTTTCTCCATCATCCATGGCTGGGCTGTTAATACCCAGAAACGTCATCACCTCCCGCCCTCGCTGGCCTCTTCTCCCCAGGAAAGTTGCCAGAACCTGGGCTCCTCCTGATCTTGGCCACCTTGTCGCTCCCGGTCAAGGTGGGACGAGCCAGTCCTTCGGCACAGGGAGAGGTCTTGCCGCACACATTTATAGTTCTCCGCAGGCTGCCAGCCATGTACCGAGGCACACAGCTTCTGTGAAATCTCCTTCCCCCAGAAACCTGTCCAACATTTCCCACAGCTAGCGCCCTCATTTACAGTTGCCTTCACCCACGCGTCTTAAATCTACATTTATGCCACTTGCCCCTGCAGCTGCTGGGAGCCCTTGGGACCAATTTCATCTGGAGATCACTTGTTTCAAAGACTGGGCATTTTTAAATCACTTCCACTGCCAGCAGCACAAACAGAACACGGTGAAGGAACAAAAAAAAAAATGTGAATTATAGTAAGAACAAAACTGAAAATAAGTACAAGAAAAGAAAAGGAATTTCCACCCCGGTGGGGATTAAAGGTGACTTGCAAAAGAAAAATGGATTGGGTTGGAGCACTTCTGTTCAGGACATTTTTTTTTCCCCCTGAAATACCCTGGAGACAGGGAGAACTAGTGAGAAAATGTCACTGGAGACACTGGCAGTAAGACTTCATCCACTGTGAAACAGCCAAGTTCTGTTAAGCTCAGTGGTTTTCCTGTGGCTTGTCCTGCGCACGTTACTCACGTGGTGGAGAAACACCTGGGAGAAAAGTTCCCGCTGCTAAAGGTTGTTTTGATACATGTTGTTAAAAAACCTGAGCATCTTTCTATCACTGAAACTGCTCTCACGGGGGACTGTGATGATTTAGCGCTGTTGTTTCTAATCCATCCAAAGCAGCGTGAAAAGCAACACTGTGTTCAGCTCAGCTCAGACTTGATCCTGATGGACTTAATATAAATTAAAATTAGTGTGAACGGAACATAAATAGAAGTGTCCTCACATACTTTGGAAGATTTAACTGAAATCACATACTGTGTTAAACCATCCTAACTTTAAAGTAAATGTGCCCTTAGGTCTAGTTACATCATTGGTATAGCTCTGCCAGGAGAGCAGATGATTATTTCCCTTTTTATTAAGAGACTTAGGCTGATAAAAGCTCTGAGGTAGATACTTTAAGTACAGTTATACTGGTAGTGCTTATGCCACTCCCCAGTACAACACTATGGCAATGCTACAGGGACAAGCAGCGTTATTGCACTGCCGTGTTTGACTTCACGGCACAAGGGTGTGGGGAAAAATGTGATAGGTGTGAGGGAAAAAAGGAGGACAGAGGTTGGTATGAGATGCAAGCCGAGGAAAGTTAACAACAGAGGCCATATAACTGCTGCCCATCACTGGTACCCCATCATGGGAAGTATGGAGACGGGGAGAGGAGGAGGAAGAGCGAAGGCTCAGCTCCTCTGTGAAGGGCCACACAGGTGCACTCTCATTTACCACCACGTAGGAAGGGACTGTGCCTGCCCCGTGTGCAGGGCTACGCCGACACACGTGCAAGCCGGAGGGACGGGACAGAGTCCCACCTGGGTGAGGGAAAACATCTCCAGCCTGCAGCCTTGCTGCTGCGTGTCCGTGTGACGTATGCCAGCAAAACGAGCAATAGCAGGTCACCCCCTCGGGGGATTTGCTTCTATTGACAGAACTGGTATTGATAGATGATAGTGGGAAATTGTTTTGCCGCCGTTCGATGGGCCATACGTCAGCCCATCCGAGGGGCTCGGGTCGGAACAACCCGAAGGTGCTGCTGACGCCTCTGCCCAGGGTCAGTAAAACACCCTTCCCTTTCTTCCAGAGAGGGAAGAAATTTTGGAAATTTTTACCAAGATTACAAATTACCCCTACTTAACGTCAAGGACCAGAGGCTCACAAACCCGCAACGCCCGCAGCGACGCATTTACTCACCACTCTGTGTCACAACACGGGCATTGGGGGTGCGAGTAAGACACAAAAAATACCCATGTGTAGTTCTCCCCCAGGCGCCCTGACACATGTGCAATGCCTCAGGTCGGTATCGCTAACTTCCTGGAAGTTTTGGCATTTCTCCCCTTCACACGAGGCCCCACGGGAGCCCGGGGATCCAACAGCGAAGGCTTTGCTGCCACCTCCCCTGACCGCAGGCTGTGACAGCTGCTGGGAGAGACCCCCCCCACAAGTAACCACAAAGGTTGTCACCCCGTACCCTAATAATGCCCAGCTCCAACCCCCTGGAGAGCAGGAAAGTGGGACTGAGCTTAACCACCCACAAATGTAAGGGAAATGCCACTCCTGCCTCAAATGGCAAAAGAGGCTGGGGTGGGGGTCATACTGAAAATTACATTATGTACAATTTTAGGCACCAAATAACTTTTAAAAACTGGATCTTTTAATGCTGGCTAGGGTAGGTAACTCAAAAAAAAAAAAAAAAAGAAAAACAAATTAAATTATTTCCTGGCATTTTCCTTGTCAGTGTAAAATCAATATGTGCTTAAAGCGTCCAAATATCCTCCACCCACAGGGTCTGAAAACAAACTAACTGTGCCCACCCGGCACCGCTCGCCCACGAGGAGACACGCACTCCCGCACTCGGGGTCCTGGACAGGGAGGTCTGTGGGACAGGAGAACTGGAGGCTGACCCCAGGGCTCCGGTTTTGCCTAGCAGGTAACTTACCCTTTAGCTCAGCAGCACGCGTAAAGCTGAGCCCGGCAAAGCAGCCGGGAATGGGAGAGCGCGGTGGTGGGACAGACACCCACGGGATGGGACGGTGCAGGGCATGGACTCCACTGCCATCTCTCTGTCACCTGACTGACATACAGATCACACCGGTGCCAATGGGACCCACAGTCCCCTGGCCTCGCCGAGGGACCCATCCAAAAACGTAACACAGAAAACTAACACTGCCGGGACACGCTTCCCCCAAAATTACAAGGTTAAGCCCCAGCACCAGGCCAGTCCCCATCGCCAGGCTGCCCCTCGCCATCACAGAGAGGCTAACCCAGGGTTTCTGATTTACACCGCTGCGCCTTGCCCCTGCTTGGGATTTCCCCTCAGGAGCTCCTGGGCCCACCTGCATGCTGCTTGCAGCATCCCAGCACAAAGCCCTCTGCTCCCAGAGAGCCTGGCCAGGAAACGCCAGGCTCCAGCTCCCAGGTCACCCCCACTCCAAAGCTAGTGCGTGGGGAGGGAGGCTCCTGTCGCACCACGTGGCGATGGCCCTTCTCCAGGATGCAGGAAAGCACAGGTTGCTTTTTTGTTTGGGAATTGCTTTATTCCACCATGAGAAAAAGCAGCTCGTTTCATCTCCTGTTGAAATACAAGGTTGAGAAAGGCACCGGACTGCCTGTAATCCCTCACCCTTCTCCAGAGACCACTAGCTACACCACAGCAAAACAAAAGCCTCACACTCCATAAAGCATGTTTTGGAAAAGTCTAGTGGCCACTGGCAAATAACAAACAGGGGTGAGCACACCTCTGGTCCAGAGCAGCCACCCTGGACAGCTAGCAGGGTAAAGCTCCCCGTCCTGGCTGTCACCCAGGCTGGGCAGGGAACTACTCTACAGTAAATTTTTTGTTACTATTCTACAGTAAAAAAAGGAGAAAAAGATCAAGAAATGGTTCCACGGCACGGTCCTGGCACGTCACCAAGAGCAAGACAGGACAGTCACCCACGACCGGCTTTGCACAGCCACTGAAAGCATCTCTCCCTGGGAATCCCTTTCTTTTCCACGTAGCTTTCCAAGCGCAGGCTTGACAAACCGGAACAGACAGCTCCGAAAACACATGTCCTCCTTTGCAGAGACAGCCATGGGTCAGGGATTAAAAACAGAGCCAGGATCGTGCTGCAAGAGCAGTCGAGGGGGCAGAACTTATTCTGGGTTTCAAAACAAAACAAAACAAAGCAAACTTGCACACACACACCCTGCAAGCGCTGTTAGACACGTTTCTTCTCTTCCCTTGGCCCCAGCAAGAGATTGAGGAATCAAGTCTTTGACTCTGATGTCCCAGGCCCATCCCTGTGGCCCTGCCATGGGAACTGGATGGCAGCATATACACATCTCCTCATCCCCTCAGGTCTTAAATTTTAATCTTTACCTTTTATAAGCTTATTTTATCTTCTCCTTTGGCAAACATTATTCCCCTCTTACCCCGTTCAAACCTGACTTAGCTCATTAGTAAGAGGTTACTGTACCTAAGTGCATGTAACCCAATAAAGCCAAGGTTCCTGGCACATGAGAAGCCAGCCTCCCCTCGTCTTCTAAGGGTTTTCACGAACAAAAATGCCCTGTTTCCTCTAGATCAGTCCCTACTGCCCTTTGTCCTCTACTGGCTCTGGGCAAGGTGCAATACATGCACAGGATCAAGGGAAAATGCTCAGGATGGAGCTGTGGCTCCAACCCTTGGTAGCCAAGCCCTGCACCAGGGCTATGGTGGGCATAGCTTCTCCCCACCCAAAAAACTAAGATGAGGGCTGGAGGGAGAGCACAGCTGCATCTCCAGCTTATTGGGAGCTACAGCACATTACTGTCCTTGGCCTGAGGACTACCATGGTCACCTGGCGCAGGGGAAGATTTCAGAGCCAAGTTCCAGCCAAGACGAAATGCCACTGCAATTCTCCTCCCCCAAAAACCTATGTTTGGTGTTGGAAGTAATGAAAATTGAAGATACCCTGACAATGAGAATACATACATACTACTTCATGCTGGGCAAAAGTAGAAACGCACAAATTGCTGTAAGCATTGCTGTTAAGAGTCCTCCGGGGCCTGGATGCGCTCTCCAGGGCCAGGATGGAAAAGGTTCCCCAGGCGGCTGCACTCCTGGGCTGTGCAAGGGACCCCATGATGTCTTTCCTACCTGACCAAGCGCAGAAGGCAGCAGCCCAGTCAGACCAGGAATCACCTTCACTGGGATGAGGATCTCTGAGAAGAGGCTCAAGAATGACACATTTCTCTTTGGGGAAAAGAAACTTGCCGGAAGGGCATGGGAAAAGGCCTGTTTGGCGCACAGGGGGATGGACACAAACCCTCTGGCTGGGGGGTGGATGGGCACTGAGGCGAGCATGGCAAGCAAATAACTCTTCACAACTTGTTTGGCTTGTTTGCCATCTGTTTTATCTTCCTTCTTTTTCAAGTTCAGTCCAGTACAAGTTTTCAACTATCAGCTCCTCTTTTTTTTTTTTTTTTTTTTTTTTTACTGTTTGCCACTGTTGAAGGACGAACGGAGGAAAGGCTAAAGGGGAGGGAATGGGAAAACCGGGAAGAAAAGAAACAGCGAATGAAGAATGGAGAAGGAAAACACAAGAACTTTTGGCTTGATTTCTTTTTTAACAAACTATTTTCCTGGTTTTCCTTTCTGGAGAGAGGGATGAAAATGGTCTTTCAATTTAAAAAAAAAAAAAAAAAAAAACCTGAAAACCCGAAAGTGGTAATTAGGTGCCTGATGGGTGCCTGTCCTTTCTTCTACACACAGTGTTTTTCCTCTGACCAGGAGGAACAGCACAGTACGGCCACCTCGTAACTTCTCCTGGACTTCAGCTTCACAGGCATCATGTCCTGGACTCTTACCAACAATTACAGGTTGGGGGAAAAAAAAAATCTCTCCCTCCTTTGCATACCACCCCCTCGATAGTGTACTTACACGCTGGTGATGCACAGGAAGAGAGCAGTTTCCCATCAGACAGAGGGGTCTCCAGCGATGATGCCCACTTCCAAGGGCTGATGGAGAGCTGTCAGACCTGCCATATGCATGCAGCAATGCCCGAGGTGCTTCGATCAGTTTAGCAAACCCTTCCCTGGTCTCTCACCATGCTGGGGGGCTCATAACAAAAGACACTGTCCCCTGTTGCCCCAGCTGGGTGTACTTGGGTCACTGAGCTTTCCCTTCAACTTTCTGAGACTCTGTGAATCCCATCCAAAGCGTCTGGATGAAATTTCCTGATCCTAGGAATTTTGTAATTGCTTTCAGTGGGGACAGCAATACCTCCCCTGACTTTATCAAAATATGCTGCTTCCTGGCAGAGGTGGGACGCTACTATCAGATTATACACAAGCAACAGAGGAACCAGTTCATGCAGTATTTATTTTCAATAACACAGCCCCATATTTGTGCTCAAAATTGAGAAGCAATTTATTTTTACCTAGGATTTCTGCAGTGTTCTCAGGCTACTTCAGAAAAAGGAGTGAACACCTCTCCATGAGTTCACTGGCAGTATGACACTACCTTACATCTTAAAGGCATGGCAACAGGAGCAAAGGGATTAAATGTCCTACCCAGGGTGGTACAGGAAACCCATGCTAACGCCCAAGACCAAATCCGAATGGCAAGTCCCAGTCCTTCAGCCTTCCTTTCTGTTGCTTGAAGAAAAGGCAGGTTTCCTTCTCAATACCAATACCGCTGTTCTGACCATGGGTAATGTCAGGGCAGCTGCAGCTCGTGCCCAAAAATCAAACCTCTCATGCAGCTCCAAGTGTGGGGTGGCAGCCGCAGAACAAGCACCCAGTGGGCACCCGGCACACCCCGGGGCCGGTGATTTTGCCCTGTAGAGACCCGCTGCAGAGAGCTGCTTCCCCCCACCAAATTGTGAGCAACACTGCTGGGAGGGAGAGGAAAAAACCACCAAAATACTTACCATGAGGCCCGACTGCAAGCCTCTGGATGTTAAGCTCTTCCCACGACTGTTGCTGCAACGTGACATTTAGCTCTTTATAAAATAAAAGTGGAATAAATGGTGTGTTATGTGGTGCTGCAGTCCTTTGCAGGGAATGAGGTTTGCCAGCTATCTCTGCCTTTTAACAGTAAATCATCTCCCACCAAACAATAACGTCCCTGAGAGGTACGAATTTTGACACTTGACTTTCAGTGTTCACCAACAATTTTAAGTCTTTAGTTTTTAAAGGGAAGGAAGTTAAATGAGGAAAAGATTGCCCTATGCTAATTCACCAGCTAAACTCACAGGAAGCTACAAAAGATAAGGTTCCCATAGCAATTGGAATAGGTACCACATTGCACAGATGAGGCCCGATTTTCCCGCTTACTTTCAGTGCTGGTGGTTTATCTCCACACAGCACAGGGAAAAGCAATTACTTGGAACGAGGAACAAGGGAAAGGGAGCCTGTGGCATCTCTGATTCTTTTTAATGGCCATTCTCCAGCGTGGTTTGATGCACCACTCTTGTGCATCACAGCCATCCACCGGGACGTGTACCCCCAACAGTGGCAAAGCTCCTGGGGGCATCCCGCCACTGGCTTTTCCTGAGGTTTTAACTGTGAAATTCTGGTAGGCTTTCAAGCAGGTTTTGGCAGGGAGCTTACAACCCCAGCCTCCGCAGGACAGAGCTGTCTGGCACCACACCAAACGCCGCATCCGAGCACAATCCCTCCCAGCCATCGCCTCACATTCATGACTACCCTGGCAACGAGAGACCTTTAATTCTTCCCAATCTGCTTCCAATGAACCCATCTTACCTATTAATTATTGTTTTATCTTGCCTGAGCTTATGATTATTGCACCCGATTATGTCTTTCTTATCCCCTGAGCAGTCATCTGCAGCAAAGCTGCGGGAGCACAATCCTTCTCCCACCCTCGCCCCAAAGCTGTTTGGGAGCACAGAATCAAGCCCATCAACTCCTTCATTAATTCCTCTACAAAATGCCCCAGCAGTGCAGTTAAACTTGTGGGCGTGCAGTCCCCAGGGTCTCATTTCTCCCTGCTGTGCTGCAGCTCATTTTTTTTAACCAACTGCTCTGGGACTTTTCCTTCACTCCATGAATTTTCTGAAAGAATTGTCAAATATTCAGCTGTTTCACTCTCGGATGCGTTCTCCCTGGGCCATGTAGTTTTGATCAAGAGCAAGCACCCTAGACAGATATTCCTCACTCCCTTTCCAGCCTGAGACTACCTTGAGATCCATCACCGATAACTGTGATTGCATCGAGCACCCTGTCACTCTCTTCCCTTTCAGTGACATCCGAAGCCGTAACCACTAACACTGCAGACTCCTTTTATCATTGCCTACGATACGTTCCTGGCTCCCTCGCCCTCATACGTAGGTGACCTAGTGCTGCACTTCCCTCTGACATCCTCCAGCTTCTTACATACTTCTCAACCGACTTGCTTACTCCCCGTGCTAACGCCCCGTCATTTCATGCCTTTGCTTCCCTAACTTTGCTCCTGCGCATATTTATTCTCTGCTCTCTCACCACTGTGGTTTCCTTTCCTCCTCCCAACATGATCACTTTCTTTTTTGCCTTTTTTTTTTTTTGTAAACACACAGTTTTTCTCTTCCCCACCAGTGTCAATACTGGAGGACACTTCTGACAAAAGTGTGCTGCTCCCTCCCCAGGTGCTGACAGGGAGAGTTATCCCCAGGGATTCAAACGCTGGCACTGGTGGGTGCAACCAGCTGGCTGGAAGGAGAGGGTGTCCCAGATGCTTCTGCCTCCGACGTGGAGAAGGGAAGAGCCCAGGAGAGAAAAAAAATCACTTCAGGAAGGAGAGAGAGAATCAGTCCAGGGTATGAAGGAAACATCCCCAGTGCCTTAGAAGTGGGTTTCTCTCTCTGTGATGCTGAGTACCTCCTGGACCGGGGCTGACCATCCGCTGCACTTCATTCCGGACAGACCTGCTACGTACTTCTTTGGCTGCGGCAGATCCTCCGCTGGGGAAATCAGCTGCACCAGCCGCTGCGGAGAGGAAGCCTCTGTTAATTAAGCTGATAAACAAACTGACACCCAATAGCGATCCACAACCATCGCTGGGGGCAAAGGCATCCAGAGAGCTATTGCTCCCTCTCCCTGTCCCTCTCCCACTGAATGGCTGTGAAAGGGAGGAGAAGGAGAGCAGGCTTGCTTTAACTGCTCTCCATGACAGTGATTCCATCTCTGGGCTCAAACCCGGGCCGTGGACAACCTGATGTACAGGGCTTCCCACAGACATATTTCTGGAAGAAAGGATGTTAGCAATTAGCCCCATGTCATTTTCTGTGGCCATGGAAAAATCACTGCAAAGCTCTTCTTTTCTCCTGTGTCAAGGAGCTGTGCTTCCCATTGACTTTCATAGGAACTGTGGAGCCTTCCAAAAGGTCTGACCATCAGAAAGTGCTGGGCATCTGCTGCTACAGTCTGAAACAGGGTGTCATGCAATACCTGCCTCAGTCCACAGACTGGTTCCTGCCCCCAAACCATCCCAGCTCTCCTCTTCCAGCCAGAACAGCTGTTCTGGTTGTTCTGGTTGTAGAACAGCTGCCTGCCCTTAGCTCCCCCCATCCTCTGGTGCTGCAGGTTGCTCCACACACACGTATGCTAGTGTTGTGTCAGCTCTGGGGAGTTTATTCTTAAAAAATGCCAAGAGCTTGTGTGCAAAAGGTCCTGGCCCAGCGAGACAGCTGCTGTGAATTTCTGGTCTCTCTCATGCCATTTTTGAAGCCACTCTGGTACCACACACCATCCTGAGCGCCTGGGCTCCCCCAAAGCCAAGTAACCCACTGTGTCCTGCAGCCCCCTGCCCGGCTCCGTGTGCCAGTGGATCACCTCCCTGCTGAATACCAACTTTCACAGCTACGGACTCTTTCCATCGCAGGCTGCTCCTCTCTTGCAGAGCGCATCGTGAGCAGAGCAGCCAATTCATCCCTGACTCACTGGATTCATTTCAGCGCTCCCATTCCTTGTGAAGTGCCTGCCAGAATCCCAGATTTTGCTCATTTATTCAAAAGTGCTTGCCCCATAATTTCTGAAACTGGCCTTGGCCTGCATCTGCTCTGAGAGCAGTTCATCGCAAGTTTTCGGTCTTCAGAGCTTGAGCTGTCTTAACCAGACACATTAGGAAACAACATTCATGTTTCTTGATCAGTCAGGTGTAGCAAGAGGAATCAGTTTGTTGCAGTGACTGATCATAATTACTGATTACAAACTTTCTTTCAGTGGATGGTTTGCCATGTTCAGTTGAAAGGCACTCTTCCTGCAAGCATGTGTGTCAGGAAATTAATTCACTGCATTTCTGGGGCGTGACTGGGAAAAGGGAACAGGTATATTTTGAGAAAACCTGTTTTCAAAACAGGAGCAACTATTCCAGGAGGTATCGTGTGGATGGCTTTGATTCTTCCCTGAAACAACCCAGGCTTAGCAGCTGATTTCTTCCTACATGCCTAAACCACATCCTTGGAAGTTTCTTCATACTAATGTAACTAAATTGCCCCTGGAAATTACAGCTAATATTATCTAAACCAGGGAAAATAGAAAAACCCTCAATCTGAAATTGGCCAAATCAATTCCTCAGATGTGCTGTAAAGTAAGCATTAGCTCTACCCACAGCAACATTTTGGTACAAAGGCTCAAAGCACTTTGCAAGAGATAAGAAATGCTGTTTATCGAGCAGGCAGGACGTTTGGGCAGCTAGTCCACTGACAACTCCAAGTCCTTCTTCAGACATATGAAACCTCCGAGCTGTGGGGAATCAGACGTGTTGTCAGCCACCCCCTCAAACCAGCCATGGGAAGGAACAGATGCGTTACCACTAAATGGCCCGGAGCACAGGAGAGGGCTGTAAGAGGCAGGACTCAAGGTCTGAACTTGGAGGACCTTGGCACAGGGTTCACCTGAGGCTCCTCATACTGGGAGTTGTAGAGCTCCCAGCTCCCTCCCACCCATGTCATCTTTTCATGGCCACCAATGACAACCAGGAGGCTCAAGGGCCAAAGGCAGCTAAACAGGAACTATTCCATAGCATCATACTTCTCCTCCACCTCCCTGCCTGCACGGCGTATGCTCCTCTCTGTGTCACTGAACACTTTCATCACTACTGATCCTGTCTGGGCCCTGCACTGTATCTTCTGAGATGGGTATTAGCCAGTTCTGCCACAACTCCTGTCACTCCCCGTTGAATCACACCTCCCAGCCACCAAATAAGAGCTCCTGCAGGCACAGAAACACCTTCCCTGAGGCAATAGAGCCAGCAAGGATATCCTGCACCCAGCCCATCCCCTGGTTGCATTGGCAGTACAGGTTCCTCCTCCCCATGACCCCACAATGTGACTGTCACACCTACACCACTGCCGCAGGGATGCTCCTGTCCCCCGTTCACCTACTCCCCACCCCAACCAGCTGCAGGTGAGCCTAGAGTGAGGTGAGTCAGTGAGGATGGGGAAGGATCAGAAGAGAAACTGTGCAGAAATTTATAAGTACATCACTTCATGGGTCAGGTGGGGTGTCATAGAAATGACACCATCTTCCTAGACACGCTTCTTTTAGGACAAGGTGTATACACTGAAAGAAGACAGGCACGGCCATGGCACAGGGTAGACCTTTACAGCCCTGTGAGCATCTCCTCTTTAATAGCCACATGTCATTTCTTCAGGGAAAACAACACAGTCCTGACCCAGGACTAAAAGGGGAGCAAGGACATGACGTAAAGGCAAAACAAGGCTCACCAAGCCCTCCAAATTACCAGCAAGAGCTACAGGACACTCTGGAGATGAGCCACTCTCATCCCTCTTCCCTTCTCAAGGGAGAAATGTGCCATGTGCATCTTCCCTGGGGCCCTTCCCATGAGCCATCTGGGGGAAGCAACAGCATCTCACCCAGTAACCACCATCCCAGTACCTGCTTCAGAGGTCCTTTGGTTTTCAGGAGGATGAAGATGGCATAGAGAGGAATGCAGACCATGGAGGAGAGTGCCATCAGCCAGCCCACCACGTAGCCCCAGTCCGGGTACACGTAGGAATTGTTGTATTTCAAGGGTGTATACTTGATCAGGGAAAACAGGAAGACAGCCTGAGGAGCAGAAAACACAGACATAGCCAGAGTGAACGGAGCAGCAACGCTGGGCAGCCTGGCCATCCTGCAAGCACCGACGGGTGGCAAGGCGCGTGGTCTCTTGCGTGAGCTAGCATGGACCTTGCTAGCTGCAGCAAGGCACAGACTGCTGCATGCTGACCACACAAGGAGTTATCTCAGAGCCAGTGTAAAGCCTTCAGACTTCCCAAGGGTTCAACCTAAACAAAGTTGGCAGCAGCTTTGAGGGTTCAGCACACTGAGACAGCCATTTATTCATATCAAAGTCAGGAATTGTTGCTGTCCCTGGCAGAAGCCCTCCAGAAATACCTCGTGGGCACAGCTTTAATGCTCTCGGGGCTCTAGCCAGAGAGCTCTCAGATGATTTGGGCTGGATGAGGCTTACTTTGAAAATTTCCCTGATATTCAACTTCTGCTGGAGGACAAGAAACCTTCTGTAAGCTGTAGCTATAGGTCCCATCTGTGTTCCCACCGAGGTCAAAGAAAACAGCTCTCAACATCAGATGCAGGAGCAGAATTTAGTTGAGAAATCATGTAAAAGTCAGTGGAGCAAGACTGGACATAAACCGAAAACAGGCAAGAACTTGCCTGGCTCAGCGTGCATTTTCTTTAAACACAGCTGTCACAGGAGCTTTCAAAGAGGTTTAATAACAGAAAGAAAATGGCTATGGAAAGATATTTCTGAACCATGGGAAGTCACAGGCACACAGGCTGAAGCAAGTATTTCAGAGCAGGGTAATTCTCACTGGTCTTGTATTCAAAAGTAATTTGACCAAACCTCTCCAGACGTTGAGGATACATTTCCCTTTGCCTTCACAGTAAACAAGTGGCTTTTCAGGCTCAATTAATTTTCCAGGCAAAAGATAAGGCTTTACAAAGGAAACTAATTGCTGCCTCAGCTATGGACAAGCTTCTGCTTCTTCACAGCAGTATGAAAACATTACAGCAGTACCTTGAAGACCAATCAGCCTTTTCTACTGAGAGCCCAGAGACCCAAATAATATGCCACGTTGTCATAATCGCACTTACCAAGCAAAGACCCGGGGTGACCACCAGCCAGCATATCTTGATCAAGGGCCATGGTCGGAAACCAATCATGTCCTCAATGTTGTCGTAGAAGCGGTTGGCACCTTGGCCACCAGCCAGCACAAAGACAAAGTGAGAGGCCAGATCATTGTTGTTTCCTTCAACCAACATTTACAGGAGATCCCAACTTTCTTTATCCTCAGTGTTTACTCATGGCAAAAACGCAGCTATCCTAAAAACATTACAGCAGGTGACAGGCTTTTCTGGCATTGAAAAGGCCCATTTGTGGCTAAAGAGAGATGAAGGTTTTTAACTTCAGCCATAAGTTATCAGAAAGCTTGACGTGGAAGAAATGCCCTGTCCCTCAGAAAGCAGCAGCTGTAAATGAAAGGATGCAGCCCCTGTGCCACTAAGAGCTGGCAAGGACTAGCACAAGGCAAGGAGGGGTGCCTGCTTTACAGGTCAGCAAGGGAAAGGTCTTGCAGGTTGAGCATATGAGATTGTGTGAGCCCAGAGTGCAAAAAAGAACAAAGAGAGTAGGGGGCACCAAACAAAACCTTCTCTTTATAACCAGATTGGCACATCATGGAAATCGCATCAAGAATCCCCACTGAGCTGGGCATTTCCCCTGTCATCAAGAGTCTGCTTTCCACAGAATATTTTATTTTTGGCATACAGTCAGAAGACCTGGCAATCCAAACTCTGCTGGAAAGCAAATCATTCATCTGCAAGCGCTGCAATACTGTCTAATGGGAGCTGTCCTGTGGGTGAATGATCTCCTGCTCCTGTCACCAGATTATGCTGTCCACAGTATGGGGGACCCACGTGAATTGCAAGGTGACTGAGAGTGGGATATACCTCTGAGAGCATCTAGAAGTCCTGCCACTGGTCAAACCCTATCCATTGACTCTTCCCAACCCAATGCTCAAAGAGGAAATGTATGCAATGGTATACAGGGGAGACGGCAGACCTTGTAGTAAACTCTAGGATGTCTTGAAGGAACAAGAGCCTAATGTTGGCCAAAAAGAGATGTAAAATGAAGAAGAATCAAAAAGTCATTCATAAGATGCCCTAACTTCTTCCTAACTAGAGGTACTATATCAGGCTGCCTTGGGTAAAGCAGAATAACAATATTAGACCAAAATAAATGGAGCTAGACTATCCATAGAAAGGGTTACCAATTAAGCACCTCTGGGATGAAATCATACCATATTTGTCTTACTGAAGTTCAACCACGGTGCTTAGCTGATAAAGAAGGGCTCTGACTTTCGGGGTGTTCATCCCGCTGTGAACTCAAGGTCATGCCACAGTTCCCACCTGCAAGCATGACGAGACCTGGCTCCTTTGCAGCTCAACACCAGAAGGCTAGGCTGGACAAAATACATGTCTAGAGGGCTGGCCACACTTGTGGGAGTTTGGAGTTTTATTTTGGTTTGTGTTTTAGAATTAGATTGCTATATTATGTTTCCTTTAAATATATGAATTCTACAAAAGCACATTATGTATGCTTTTCTTTTTTGTAATTTTTTGCATTATTTTCTATGTCCCATGACTAATGTTTGCAGGAAAGCTCTTTTAAATCCAGCTTTTTGAAGTATTTAGGTTGAGGAGGGCAGGTTCTTTGAACATCTCATGGTTCCCCATCTAGAGTTGGCAAGTTAACAAGTAGCCTCAAGCAAAGACAACAAGCTGTGGCATATCAAGGGACGCACAGCCTTGCGTGGGAGTCCAGCCTACACCAGAGAACAGAGCCCTGAAACTTCCAAGCTGTAAATATCATGAGGCTTCAGATAGCATTTCTGAAAATACACTGGGGCTGGAAGGGAGATGGTATAAAAAATTTATATTGCCAAAAAGACAAAATCTTCCACGGGGTGGGGTGGGAAAAGAGAGAGATATAAATGATGTGACTTGCAGTTCAGAATACAAGCATAGCACAGCCTCTTATACCACACAGTGTTTCCACAGAAACACACTGTGATGGCAGACTTATGACAGATAAGGTCATTCATAATACCACTTTGTGGAAACCAAAGTTGCACTGCAAATTTGGATCTAGGATCTAGTGGAGGAGACACAGCAATTAAAGAAATACAACCCAAAACCTATGTTGCTAGTTACAGTGTACCTTCACCTGTCCTTCTCCCTATTCTCTGTAGTGCAACCGTCAGGTCCTGCATTTCCACAGCCACCGTGGCAGTCAGTAGTTGATATGATGAAACACAGGGGACTGATGTGAATGTCCTCAGAGGGTATACGAACAGGAGGTTTTACATGCTCTATGTTCCGCAGGCAGATGAAAAAGTAATCAAGCTTAAGAAATCATCAGTTCAATCACCCAACATTGGCTTTTTGAGCAAATTAGAAGCTGGAGGATGCATGCAGTCCCTCTTCCTTCCCAGTGCATTAGAAGGATTAGATAAAGCTCCTGCAGAAAAACCCACAAAGATTTCCCCAAAGAGATTTTTGTTGAAATGAACAAAAATGTTTGCTCTTATCCCCAACATCCCAAGGCAAGGAAGAATGGAATGAAGGCACGGGGCAGTTATCCATGCATGCTGGTACCACTTCTCTTGGGCTGACCTATCCCATATACTTACAAAGCCATTGCATGCTTTTTCTGACAAATCATTTAATTTTGCTACATAAATTCATGGGAATAAATCTAACATGAACCAAATTAGAGATTTGCTTACATCCTTATGTCTTGTCCTTATGGAGCCCTTCTCATTTTACGTAGCTTATAACAACTGCGAGTGATACCCAAACTGAAAGGGAGAAGGATTTTATTTAATTTTTACAACATCCAGGAACAGTGAGCTTCACAGATCTCCTAGCCTGGAATCTATGAAACAGCCCTCCCTTTTAAATCTTTTCTCCCAAGCTGCATTTATTTGCATTCCTCTATATCAAATTTCACCCTCAGGACTTGAATGGGTGATGGCCATGCCACAGTGCTGCACTTGTACCTGCTCCCTCTCTGCCGCAAACCCGCCACATCAACACCTGCAGCAAACCTCTGCACAACCCAGCAGCAGCGCCGGAACAACTGCGCACCCTTTAGGTACCAGGTGCCCATTATGGTCCATAAATAAGGGTGTGAGGCTGCCTGTAGCCAGTGCATCCCAGAGGATAAAGCACGCACAGCCCGAGCAAGCCCAGCAGGCAGGACGCAGGCAGAAGGAGACTGCTGCTTCTGGTTCCACGCTGCATGCGAGCAAGAGAGAGAGAGAAAGATTTATACCAGCACAAGACGGGTTCACCCTAGGGCCACCCAGGTACCTGCTGGCACCAGTTTGCTTTAGCTTTGCAGAGAGTCCTAATGGTGCCAGCCCCGGCCCTCCTGCAGCAATGGAGGCCCTCACATCCTCCTGGAACAGCTAATTTTAATGTGCATGCTGTGACTACCTGGAAAATATCCTTCCTGCAGCAAGTTTCGGTGGCATCACGTCGTGATTCCCAGTGCTCAAAACCCATACCTACTTATATGAGGTTTGCCTGTCTCAAAGTGGAAGGGAGAGAGGAGAAGGGGAGGGAAAAAACCCCCAAACCTCTCCAGCACTCCCCTCGAGAGAACGTGCTCAGCCGGTCTGATGCCGTGCGATCCTTTCGCAGGCAGAGAGCGAGGAAATCCTCAGATCTTTGCAAGAGCAGCTGCCTGGCAGCAGAGGGAAGCTGCCAAGTGGTGGGTGGTTGGCGTATGTGCTGGGAGAGGGGAAACTCAGAACGCATATTTGTGTTAGCAAAAGTGCTGTAATTCTTCACAGTGTAAGCAAGAGGCTCAGCCCTGCCAATTCTAAGGCTGAGGAAAAAAAAAGCATTAATTGGCACCAGGCCTTTTTTTTTTTCCCCCACTAAGATGCCTTACCTTGGCCCTCTGACTACATTTCGGACCAGAATCAGCCCCATGGATACAAAGCGAACATCGGGAGGGTAAAATCCCGCTACGTGAAGTGGGGCAAATGAACCCACGGTGGGGAGGGAAAGGGCCATTTCTCAGTCCCTCACTGCTCCATCCCCCCTCCCAGGCTGCTGGGGTGGCATCAGCTCTCCTGCTGCTCACTGTCTGTCACTGATCCTCTCCATGGGCCATTGGAAAAGGCATGTGGCCTGCGTGACCGTAAAAATGGCATTACAGTAAAGCATAATTCAGTTTAATGTAACCGAGCACGGTGATGATGAAGCCGCACTGTCACAGATGGACAGAAATCTCCATCCCCCTGTAAATCCCTCAGGGACTGGGTAGAAGGCGACTCTAAATTAAAATCTGGCCCCTGGGGTCTGGTATTGCAAGCTCTCAGGTGAGCTTGCAGGACATCTCTCCAGAATAAATCTCTCTTAAAGTTCCTCAGAGGTGCAGGCCAAGCAGCTGGACCTGCTGCCATTTCAGTAAGAGAGCAGTCCATCCAGACTAGCAATTGGCTCCTGCTGTACATGGAGCGTTTGGAGAAACTGCTAACCCCTTCTTCAGCAATTGCACTACAGCCAACGCAATCTCTGTAATACTGTAAGCACCAAAGAGAGCACAAAGGGACTGACTGTTCATTGTCTCTTCTAAAATAAGACAAAGGTGGCACCAAATGAAAATAGCAGGTGGCAAATTCAAAACAAGGAAAAGAAGGAGACTCCTCCAAGCCATGGAGCTCCTTGCTGCCGTGTTTTGTGGATGACAAATGCTCACCTGAATCAACTGGAAAAATTAACAGAAGAGAAATAAATAGATTTTACTTCTGGCTCTGTAAATCCCTGGGCAACAAGCTGAGTATTGCATCTGGATCAGGGATGTCCAGCACAAGAAAGACATGGACCTCTTGGAGTGGGTCCAGAGAAGGGGCATGAAAACAACCAGAGGGCTGCAACACCTCTCCTGTGAATAAAGGCTGAGAGAGCTGGGGTTGTTCACCCTGGAGAAGAGGAGGCTCTGGGAAGACCTTGTTGCGGCCTTTCAATATATAAAGTGGACTTGTAAGAATGAGAGAGAGAGACTTTTTACTGAAGCTTGTAGTGACAGGACCAGGGGTAGCAGTTTTAAACAAAGAAAGTAGATTTAGATCAGATATAAGGAAGACATTTTTTACTCTGAGGGTGGTGAGGGCCTGGAACAGGTTGCCTAGAGAAGTTGTGGATGCCCCATCATTAGAATTGTTCAAGGTCAAAACAGATGGGGCTTTGAGCAACCTGATCTAATGAAAGATGTCCTTGACCATGACATGTAGGGGTGAAGTAGATGACCTTTAATTATCCATTCTAACCCAGCCCATTCTGTGGTTCTTAAGTTGTTAGAAGCTGAAAGAATATTCAGAGACAGTATCATTACTAACTTTTTTGCCATTCTCCTTCCTGAGCATCCAACCCTGGCCATTGAAAGCGACGCAGTGTGACGCTCATGTCTGCAATCTTTTCCTTGGGTTAGGATGGACACACTGCTTGGCACAGCTAGGAGCCAGCAGATGTGCGATTGTGGGATGTTGAGGATCTGACACTTCCCATAGCTTTGCACGGGATGTTGAGGATCTGACACCTCCTATAGCTTTGCACAATCCTTAGAGGTACTGAGCTCTTGTAACTCCACGAAACTAAAGAGAGAGAGCAGCTGCTTTGCATCACACACAACTAGACCCTTTGCCCAAAAAAGCCAGCCTCAATGTGAGCTTCAGGGAGATGAACAGCAGCCTGTGTGCAGAGGCGCCATTCAGCAGGGAAGAGATCTCCCGTAGGATATCACAGCATACTCTTCTTACTGCACAGACTAACAAGCAGTTGGCTTCCTTCTGATAGTTCGTGGAGCTCAGTTTAATCCTACTCCTGAGTAGTTAAGTTACAGACTTCACTGAGAGCCAAAGTAGTCCATTCCCTTTTCTTTCAGGAGTGCCATCACAGCCCATACCAACAGGAAGCACGAGTAACACACAGCGAGTCTGCATCCCAGCATTTTCCGTTAAATTAACTGTCAGGACTAAACTAAAGGCACAACGTAAGCAGACAGGAACAGAGACCAAAGAACAGCAGCCCCTCTGCTGCAGCTCATTTTCCAATTCAAAGGGCAGATGGGAAGAGCAGCAAGGTAGTTCAACATGAGGAACCTTCAGAGAGGGAAAAAAAACATTCCTACTCTAGATGTGGAGCAATTAAGAAACATTGTGAGGAAACAGTGGAAATCAGAAAAGAAAGGGGGTAACAACAGTAGCATTTCTTTCCCTCCCCCTCCTACGAATCTTTCCTATCCACTCCCCCTTCTCAACGCCCCATCCTTTTCTTGAGAAAGAGCAACACAGGTTTTTTGTCCTCCACTTACCATACACCCAGCCTACGCAGATGACTTCAAAAATGGCCAGGAAGAGCAGGCACGTGCCACTGGCAGCGTAGTAGTCAAAGAGCTGGAAGATGTACATCCCACCCTGTTGAAGAGGTAGAGAAGAGAGTCGTGGCAGGGCTATTCCATGTGAGGGAAAAATGACTGAGGCAAACGGGCAAATAGCAGCAAAAACACTTGCACCTAGAGCAAGGGGGGAGGAGAAGAGCCTTCTCTTGGGGCTGCCCCCACTCTGTCCCAAAAAGGCAGTCAGGCCTGGTGGCAGAAGAGCATTTCATGCCCGTTTTATGACACTGCTGGGCTAGGCTGGTTTCTGTGTCCATAGGAACAGAAGTCAGTTTGCTCATTTTAAATCAGTTAGCAAGTTTCCAAGCATTATTTCAAAATACCACGTGGCAGTGCAGAACTTCACATCCAAGAACTGGGGATCCTGAGGACATCTCAATTTAGCTGCATCCATCTTTACACATTGCTCAAGGTTCAAGCGCTGCAATGACAGAGGCATGTGGCTTCCCCGCTGCCTCTGCCTTCGAGCTGAGCCCTGCACAGTTGCCACCAGCTTCCTCTACAGGTCAGTGGATGACTCCGCTCTCATACCTTCAGGTGTTGTCTCAAAGAGAAAGCCCCTCCAACACAAGTCAAGCAGATGCTTTCAAATAGCGCTGAAGGGCTCTAGCCACTGTCAGAGCAGCAGAGCAGTTACGCCTTCATCCCACCACGTGTGAGGTGACATCCTGCAGCGATGGGCACAGGTGCCTCCATGCAAGGGGGCATGCAAAAGCCATGGGAACTCTTAACGCAGCGTCACTCAAAGCTCTCCTGATCTCAGCAGGAGATGCCTTCAGCAAATCCTTAGCCAGGATCCTGTTGGAGGATCATTCAGCAGTGCCTAAGAGGTTTAGCAGGAATTAGCTGTCGCTACACAGCACATGGAGCCAGCACAGAGGAGTGCTAAGACCCCTGCCCACGCATGCAGGGGCATGCATGCACAGCACAGCACACCACCCTGTAGGAAGAGGTGCTTGGCTATTACCTGCAGAGCACCGTGAGCATAGCATCGCACTGACACAGCTCTGCTGCTTCTGGTCCCAGGGATCACACACTCCCCGCTGGTTCAGGCAGGGGTACAGTGCAGCCCTTACACCTCAGCCTTCCCTCCTACTACTCTGCTCCTTGGGGAAAGCAGCCAACAAATGATTGCTGCCCTTAGAATTGCTCCTGCTTGTGCAGTTCAGCCTGGTTTTGCCACAAGGCTAAAACATTTGCCCAAAGCTGCATGTCAAGCGGCCTCTCTGGGCTGCAGGACCATCTCTCTGGAAGGCTGAGCTATGCAGTGAGTACATTAGCATCATGTAGGGTAAAAACAGCACTGGCTATGAAAGACACCAGATAATGCATTAGAAATGAAGGGTAATTAACAGCATCAAAAACGAGCTTGCTGTCTCTACCCGCTCCTCCAGAGCAGTCTAGTGGGGTTTCTGGTGCTCGGCTGTACCCCAGCTGCTGCTTTCTTACCTCAGTGACCAGCAATAAGCCCAGCAGGTAGCATATGACTGCAATGGCCAGGATCAGCAGCTCCCGACGCCCCTTCTTCCGAAACACTTCCGGAAACATGTCAATAAGAGCTGTCACCATGCTTTCTACACAGACGAACTGCAGAAGATGACAGGTTAAAAATAACAGTGTTTCCCCTTCCTCAAGAACACACTACTTCTCACTGTCCTTTTTTTCCTCTAGCCACCCAAATCATTATATTCTTGTTTTCTCTATTTGCCTGTCTTGCTTCCACCAAGGGCCAGCTGCAACTGCAAGGGACCCAAACACAGCTCGGTATGTCAGTGAGGTCTCCTCTGGAGCTGCAGACTGAAGGGGTTAAAAGTACAGGCCCATGTTGGGATGAGATGTCCAAGAAATTGCCTCAAGCCCAAGAGCACATTTGCAGGAATGACCAAGGGGTGGAGAGGCAAGAGGCAGACTGCGACCCTCGAGCAGGGAGAGGAAACACTGAGATGGCACAAGGAACCCTTGTGACAGAGGGGAGCTCCCCCTTCCATAATGAAGCTAAGGGGAGCCAGGGGACTGTGGGGGCACAGCTCAGCCCTAACGTCAAGCAGTGTATTTTTTTGGAATGGCTGCAAAATATGCCACGACTGCCTGGGACAGCCCAGTAGAGCAGGTGCCCAGGGGTCCCACAGGTGAATCATTGGCTTTTGGGGCTGATCATGGGGCAGGACACTTGCTCATCACCACGTGGCTCTTGGTCCCATAGGGCACATCACCCATGGGGTACATAAGAGAACATCAGTCACTGCTAGGACAGCCCAGCCAGCGTGAAGTGGAGCCATAAGCAAGATGGGGCAGGAGGGGACCTCGACCCAGAGAAAAAGGGACAAGACCTTGTTTTCCAGGTGCAGGGGCTGAGGTGCTGCAAAGCGGAGCCTGAGCAGGACAGCCTGCCTAGCAGCCATGCCAGGACATGCCCTGCTCCCCTCATGCCAGCACACAAGGGTTGCCCGCTGCGCTCCACAGGATGCTCTGCTGCGTTTTGCTCCTGGCATAACAGGGTTATGGGAGGGTAGGAGATGGGCACACCGGCAAGGAGAGCACAAAGGGATTGCTCTGGTGAGATGCAGCTGGGAGAAAACAGCCCTGTTCCCCTTCCCCAGATGCCCTGCTCTGTGCCGGGCCTCACCGCAGTGAGCACAGTTGCAGTTCTGGCACAGAGGTGGGAGGGGATGGAGCTGGGACACCTTCTCTGCACACAGAGGGAAAAATGCCAAACAGAGATGCCAGCACACATAACCACTAGCCTCTCATCAGCCCTGGCTCTGAGCTCCCACAGTGTGAAAGTGCTGCGGACAATGTATTTGAGGTACCAGCAAAGCACCCAACGCCCTTATTCCTTTCCCATGGCCTTGGGGGAGCACTGACGGTGGACAGGCACCTGGATGTTAGATGAGGAGGGGGCGTTTGCTGTACCTGGCTGTCCAGTCCCAAGAAGATCAGCATGAGGAAGAAGAGGCAGGACCAGAGCTGAGACACAGGCATCATCGTTACTGCCGTTGGATATGCTATGAAAGCCAGGCCAGGACCTGCCAATAGACCACAAGATGACCACATGTGCCCCACACACTACCACCTATCACAGACACCCATAGCGATAGAGGATGTAGGTAACATCCTGGGCTTCTTTTCAGAAAGGTTCCCTCTCATTCAGGCTTTCTGTTTTGCCTTGGCTCTGAAGTCTCCCAAAAAAACCTACCTGATTCAGCCACTTCTGCAATGGGTACACCCTGCTCTCGAGCCATGAAGCCCAGCACAGAGAAAATGGCAAAGCCAGCAACGAAGCTGGTGGCACTGTTCAGGAAGCAGAGCATGATGCAGTCCCTGCAGGGGGAGCAAACAGAGAAATCAGTGTTTCCCACTGCAGAATGGGTCCATCTGGGGTCACGTCTGTACTCTGCTTCCCCAGTGGAACAGCATGGCCCAAGTAACAGCAATGCTACTCTTAAACTCTCTCAGAAGTAAAAAAGCTCATAACTGAGCCAAAAATCTGCCTACCCACCTTGTACCCCACTGTTCAAGAGTTACAAGACTGTATGTGGCACAGAGACACAGGGAACCACCAGTGGCTTGTGAATAGGATGCCACAATGATACATGTAGGGACACGGCAACAAAAAAGTGGACCGGAGTCGAAAGAATAAGAAAAACAACAGAGAAAATGAGGAAAACGGCAAATTAGAAAAGGGAAGAGGTTGCAAAAGTAAACATAGTCAAGAAAGCGGAGCATCTGAAAGCACAAACATGTACATCAGATCTGGTAAAACAAGGACTAATGGGTTAACAAAAATCCCCCTGACAAGAGTTCTGCCTACACTGTCTTTATTAATTATACTCAAATGGAGTCTGGAGTGAGCTCTGCCACTTGTCCTGAAACGTTTGTGCACTTGCTGTCTGCAAAAACGGAGCAACCGTCTGGGGTGTCTGGGCTGGAAACCCCACACCCCGGGATCCTGCCTGGGCAGCTGCTCTGGGGCAGCGTGGACACCTTGCACATTTGGGGCACCCGGACCTAAGCTGCCAGTCCAAGGTACCTAAGGCATTAGAGGAAGGTGTCAGCACACAGCTCCATTGGTGGCAGACACATTTCGGGAGAACCAGGGAAAAGTATTAATTGCCTGACCAACAGCCGTGGCAGCACCTATTTGAGAACAGAAGAAGAGGAGAGATGATTGATGTCTCTAGAGTACAATTACATTTTCCCATCCATGCCAGAGCCATACATGAAGGAATAACAAAGCCCCCGCTCCTCACTGCTCTGTGGAAAGTGTCAGAAATGGTCTTGATGGCTTCACTAGCTTCATGTCAGGCCACAGATAAAATAGACCTGTAATCCAAGGGCAAGGAGGAGGCAAGACAGACTTGATTAATCTCCTTGATAGGATGAAAATGCCGCTGGCAGTACATCACCCTGATGGCAGTAAAGCACTGGAGACAGGGGGCCCAACCATCATCTCCGTACCATCTCCCCTGCCTAGCAAGTGACAGCAGAGCTGGCTGTGCCACCCTTGCTCACTCACCCTGCCAAAATAGCCCGTGGTGTCTCCACAGCGGCTGGAGACGCTCTCCCTTTTCATTCTTCCCCCCTCCTCCAATCTCTCCTGTTTCCAAGCTCAGGCGGAAGAGCACTACTAAAGTCATTTTCTGTAGTTCCTGTGTTCCCTCAGCCACTCTCCATCCCTACACAGAGCCCTCTGCAGCTTCCACACCCTGAGCGGCTCAACAGTCAAAGCAGGGTGACCCAAGGCCTCGCCCTGGGGACAGAGCCTGCCCCACATGCAGCTCTGCGCTGTTCGTCTCCAAGAAAATTTCCAGAAGGATGCAATGAGTCCAGGCTCCTCTTACCTGTAACAGTTGTTGGTATACTTGTTGTAGCTGCCCAGAGCAGTCAGGCACCCCTGGCAGATGGCGTAAGAGAAGAGGATCTGAGTGCCTGCATCCATCCAGACCTGGAAAAGAGATGGTCAGTGGTCTCCAGACCCGGCAACAAAATAAGCAAATGGCTGTGCCCTGTCTAGCAACAACCCCTCCATCCATGCAGAACAAACTGTATGAGACAGAGAGAGGCTCATTCAATGCTGAAACTGGGATACCTCTCTGGGGAAACTGAGCTACAGGATGGAAAATCCTCTAGGAAAGGCTCTGAGGGGACTGTATTTTCACATCCCACTCTAAGTGACACGGGGCACTGATTGGTGCCTGACACTACTCCTCCATACCAGTGCCTGACACTGCTCCAGGTGAGGACAGCATCCCTGATAATTCGCATTGCAGGCATCTGTGCTCCCTGTGTGGCTCAGGGTTCACAAAGCCACTGGTGAGTCGTCCTAAGAGAGGGACAGTGAGTCCTTTGCATGATCCATGTACTCCCCTCCACGCTCCCAAATCCGGTTTCCTGCATCTCTGAAGTCACGGTGCAGGGTGAAAGTGGGAAAATTGAGAGTCTGAGAGATATCAGGCTGGTGGGCTGTCATGGACCCAGGTTCTCCTTTTCTCTGGCATTGAATGGGAAAAGCTGCTCCAGCTCTCTGCCCCGTCCCTTGTTCCCTCGCTGTGTTGTGGGCTGACCCGCAGTATTACTCTCACACCTCCCCAGGGGAAGGAAGCCATGAGCTGTGGGTTAGCAGGCAGGCAAACAGCCCCCCTTTTTGTTTGCATGTTCCCTCTCACTCTCTTTTGCCTCTAAGCAGCCCCCAGCTGCAAACACCCAGGCAGCTGCGATTTGGCAGCCTTCAAAAAATCCCAGCCCAGGCACTGCTGCTTAAATTCACGCTCTTGCAGATAGACACGGACACGGGAGCCCTTCAGGCACAGGCACGCATCCCGCTTTACACCAAACCCCCACGTTCTGCCTAAATTCCGTAGCAGGATCTCTCGCTCCTGCTACGCTGGGTTGCGGCAGCCTGGAAAGGCCGTGTCAGCTGTAGTTAGGCTGTGAAAGACAGGGATGCTTTCAACGCATAAGCCCTGACCATGAATAAAGCGCACTCGGCCCCCATCGCCCCCCCTCGGTTATTTATTTTGATATTAAAATGCCATTTACGTTCAGCTGGCTCTTCACGCTCAGCGCACCACAGATTTTGTATTGACAACACATAATTGCATCTGAAAGCCGTTTGGGGGAAGACAGCGTGCTTGGCAGCTGGTTTGGGAGCAGTTGGGGCTTTGGCCATCTGGGAAGATGCGGGAGGTAAGCTGAGACTGTGGGCTAAGCGTGTTGCTTGGCTGCCTCCCTGAAAAGATTCAGCGGTGGAGTAATTAGCAGCAGTGTCAATTAAATGGTCTTTGGGGGGGGGGAGGGTGTCTGCACTAGCACCCCCTGGGATGGCAGAGATGCCTGCACAGCCTTGCTGAGCCCATGTGGGGAAGGTCAGCGAGCTGCTGCTATAGAAAGGTGCCCAACACTCCCCCCACCCCAAGACACCCCAGGGGGATCCTCCAAGGGAGGATACCCTGCACAACCTCCAAGGGTGCTGCCCACCTCCTGCTAACTTGGGCTACCCTGCGGGCCCTGGGTTTGGCTGCACTCCATGCTCTAATTCAGACTTGCCCTCCCTGGGTACGCAGCATCCCCCTTGCCAGGGAGGTTTCCATGAGTGGTGTGATGTGGTCCCTTTGGCCAGCCCCTGACCTCAGCGAGTGGGACCAGCCCCCGAGATGGGTGAAGGGAACCTGCTGCACAGCCCCAGATACCTGCATGCCTTCAGCCTCCGCAAGCACAGGGGTCCTGCGCTCCATGGGGGGGACCCTGCTGGAGCCAAAATGCTAACCAAGCCAGAAAAAAAAGAAAAGCGGTAGATTATTCCCCCCCAGCACCCCCTTCCTTAATTATTTGCATTTAAGACCCAGCAAAACCATCTGTTACATGCTGAATATTTCATATACTTTTCTCCTTTTCCTGAGCCCATGAGTGGAAATGACCTAATACGCTGCAGGCGCATGAGCGAAAAGGCTGTGCTGTGCAGGGGGCCTAGACCCCTCTCGGCTCTTTTCAGGAGGTCCCACTGGTTCGCCAGTCTCCTTACAGAGACAGCTAGATCCTCAGTTCACAGATCCGAGGGCCAGGGAGCTGGAAAACTTCCCATGGCCATCACATGCCTGACTCCCACCCACCTGCGGGTCTGCCAGCCTGGAAATGTCCGGCTTGAGGTAGAAGAGGATCCCCTCGGCAGCACCAGGCAGCGTGACGCCTCGCACCAGCAGGATGATAAGCATCGCGTAGGGGAAGGTGGCGGTGAAGTAAACAACCTGCGGGAGCCCAGAGGAGAGAGGGTCAGCAGGGAGGGGGTGCAGGCATCACCTCAACCGCAGGCCCCCACCTTGATCAACGTCCCTGCACTCAGTTTGTTGGGTATAGCTGCTACTGCTAGCACAGGTGAGGGGTGGGACAGAAATCAATCAAGGTTACATCTCACCAGTGGTTTAGTTAATCTACATTTTGTTCCTCACCCGAGACTCTGCCACTGGTTGCTCTGCTTCATTTTCCCTTTCCAGTCAGTGTAATTTCCCTTCTCTCCAGCTGGTCTCTTCATCTTTCTAGAGCTGCAGAAGAAACCCAGATCTCTTCCTGTCACCGAGTTTTAATGAGGAGTTATTAAAATGGTCCTATTCCCAGCAGGAGTCTTCCAAAGTAAATAGCAACTTCTGTTGCCCAATTTGAGACACCTCTGAGGGGTCTCATTTCCAGGGGCGCTCATGTGGCTCTCTCACCCTTTCAGTGCTCACAGGTGAAAAATGGGGGCACCTCAAAGCCTTTAAAGACAATGCAGACCCTCATTTTTGTAAAACCTTCTTTCCACCTCTTCTTATGATGTAAATAAATACTACTGTAGAATTAATCACCCCTAATCCATTGCCTAATGTAAATTTTTTTTCTATTTGCAAAATATCTGCGAGCAAGACGCGACTTCCAAACATTTAGTCATTATTAAAATTCATACAATTCATACGCAAGTAATGTGAAGGCTTGCTTACTCTACAGATTCATAGTGAGGGGCCTAAGATGACATTTTTTCTGCTTAGTGATAATTGGTCGAATAAGTCACAGTATGTGGTGCTTCTGCTGTTCCCTGATTGAATGAGAATGCGAGTGTTTTTGGCACAAGTACTAAAATCTACCTTCAGAAATCACTTCTGGGGAACATTTATACACATCAGCTGAATGCATAAGGAAAGGAAACATGGGAAGAGCACAAGAGTGGGCAAAATGAATAAAAGAAAAAGGCTTTTAAGGAAAATGAGTCTTCACAGTGTTATTTGAAATTATTTTCCCGAGGTTGCTATTGTTTCTTGAAGTTTGGACTCCTTAAATCACAGAAGCATAAACATAAGGGTCTGGCAAGGTTATCCGATTAGAACAGCCTCTCAGTCAAGCACAACATCCTGTTTACTCTGCAGCTCTTGAACAAAATTATGCATCTACTCAGAATTCCTGGGACCTCCCTACTGCTTATCCTGACACGTAGTCAGTGAGGAAAAAGAAGGAAGGAGCTGATTTTTTGGACAGTGCCCCTGTAAAACTCAAAACTACTCCCTGCAGAGAAGACAGCTGGCTTGTCTGACCTGTGGTATGTCCCAGGACAGAAAAACCCACCCTGTATTGCTGCACCACGTCCATAACATCTGGCTGGAAAAAGTAAGCCCCATATCCCAAAGTGTGTGATGGAAAAATCCACTGTGGTCCCCGGAAAACCATTCCAGCTACTACGTTCACTCGCTGTTTCCCCTCACTTTCTGATCTGACCTTGCCAAACCCGATCAGCCCAACGAGCCGGACTGAACTGGTGTAGCTTTCTCTTTGTGCAGGCGAGCTCTGCATGCTGGGGCAGCACCAGGCAAAGGAGAGACTTGGTGGGGAGGGCTGAGCACTGAAGGGAATCTGTGATGACTTAATTACACTTCCATGCAGATCAAACAACCCCTCAGACCCAGTCTCCCAAGGTCAGAATGGTACCTCTTGTGAAGATGGCACTGTGGTAGTCAAACCAGTGAGCATCAGAGATTTCAGATTTAAAATGCAGAGCATCCCCTCTCCCCGTAGATGTGGAGTCTGGAACTCCCTCCTTGAGAAATGGTGGACCAGCAAGAGCCAGAGCCATCAGCAGAGAATGGGAGAAACCTAGTAAGCAGAGCAAGCTACGGTCTTGCTCTGTTAAAATGGGTGCCCAGTGCCATTTTAAGGTGGGAGATGGGATTTGACACTGAAATGTGGATGTCCAGTACTACAGGGAACATCTGCCAATACTAGGGGTAGTGATTTGATGGAAGAGGTCTGTTGCAGACATTGGGCACCCTCACTTTGCTACTGGGCCATTCCCTGGGTGCCCACAAGACCCAACCATCATTAATGGCCCACACATCTCTTTGCAGCTCCAGGAGGGAAGGAGGTCCTGAACAAGTCAAGGCCATAGCAGTGTCCCTAACACCCACCCACCCAAAGGTATCACACATTCATTCACTCCAGGATAACCAGCCCACCTGACCTATGGGATCAGTATCAGGAGGGAGCACAGGCTCACTGGCAAACTGCAGAAAGTCACCCGCTGAGCCCAAAACCATAGAGCCAGGGAGAGTACAAAGGAGAGCACAAAGACACCTCTGCCACACCAAATACTTTGCAGGATAAAGAAGCAGGAAAGATTCATTATCTCTTCACTGGGCTGATTACAGGCAGAAGCTTATCTATTCTGCTCAAGTGTGTAATTATTGCCTGGGATAGGAAGCTTGCCACTGCAGAGGATCTTGTTAAAAACACCAGCAAGCCACACCAGGACAACACATCGGTGAATGGATGATTCCCAAGGTCTTCCCTATTCTCCCCTCCATGTTTGACCTACTCCTGTCTTCTTCCTCTCATGGGTGAAACACAACCAATATAAATCAGTGTGGCCCCACCAGGTTTTAGGTTTGCCCGTGGTGCTATGTGTCTCTCGTCTCTACTTCATGAAGAGAGAGAAGAGATTGGGGAAGAAGTGTAAGATGGGTACAAAGAGGTTTATGGACTAGGAAGACAATCTCCATTCCTACTTTGCCAGTGGACTTGACCCCTTTCCAGATGCAGAAGTAGCAGATGATCCACGCCAGCAGGAGACACAGAGCCAGCTCCCAGCGCACAGTGCCCAGATTGTGAATTCCATCCGTGAGTCCCAGGACTCGATTCCTGCCAGTGTCCAGGGACAAGGAGAGAAGAATTAACACCCCACACCTCACTCATCCATACAGACCTTTCCCATATTACCCAATCTAAAGACTTAACGGACCATCTGCAACAAATCTGCCTAGGGCTCCCCTCTCTGTCGTTCCTGCTCATGCTGTTCCATTGTGTTCTGCAGCTGGTCTCCAAGCCCATCACACCATGCCCGTCAGACCCATGCAACACAAAACCTACTCCCCCACCCCACTGCTCCCCCACCCTGACAGCTGCCCAGCAGACACTACTCTATCCAAAGCAGACCACCAACGCCACCATCACCCTATGGCCCCATATGCTATGGACACCCTATATATAAGCATAAATGGCCTTTATGATTTCCAAGCCCTTCCTTCAGTCTCATTCCTTGGAGGAATCATGAAGGGGGGCCACCATCATGAAAATGGACCACACGAGAGCTCAGGACGGCAGCTCACATAGTCCCCAGAAGCCCAACCCTGCACTTAACGATTCCTCTGCACATCTTTCTCCAAACCACTCCCCTCAGGGTCCCCTTGCCCTGGTAAAGTCTGCAGAAAACCTGAGCAATCATTTCGGAGGGGTCAGAGCTCTCGCTAATTAGTATGTGCGAAGAACAGGGCAGGAGGGAGGGGCCAGCACTGTGCAGACTCTTCATGTACCCACGGGCGCATGTCATTTTCTATGTTGTCTGTGATGGCTGCAAGGGATAAAGGACACCCAACACTCTCAGGGGAACTTTAGGAGCCATAAGTGAGGAAAAAAAAATATTGCTGAAGCTGAGCTGCCGGCACCCCTCTTTGAGACCTTCCACAGTTGGGTGTGGAGAGGTAGTGTGGCCCTGGCAGCCATTTCAACCCCTCCAGGCTGCAGAGATGACCCTCCTCTCTGGGACAGTCTGGCCTGCTGCAGGACCCCTCCTTCAGAGGTGTTTTATTGCCTCCAGCCCCATGACCAAAGCTCCCTGAGCCCCTCTCTGACACCTCACGCATGTGTCTCAGATCTCCAGGGATGAGCCTGGGCAGCCTGATGGACCACTCCCCTTGCGCACCAAGCAAGACATGGCCAGAAAAAGGGAAAAGGCGGTTTTGTCCCTTTCTGTTTCACTGTAGAGGACTGCTCTGTCTGCCCTGGCCTCCCATGCTTGCCTGCTAAGGGTACCCTGAAACACCCAACACAAGGGCTCCCAAGCTCTCATCTCCTTTTGGTGCCTCTTTCTGGGGCTACAGTCACCCAGACACCTCTGTGCCAGAAAGGGTACGTGTCTGTGTGTGCATACACTAGCCCCCTTGGGCGAGCACGTCCGCGATTTATCTAGTCCTCCTGCTGCTGGGCTGTGTGCCGATCTCCTTGGCAGCCAGGTGCATCCTGCTCCCCGCGTTCGGGTCCAACACGTGGCACCTCACTTGGTCCTACCGGGGTACACAGCCCACCACCTGGGTGCTCCTACAGCTGCAGCCTTTGGATGAGGGAGGAGCCTGAACAGAGAGAAAGCCATCACGTACTCCCAAAACTCAATCATTGGGGAGGTGGCGTTCGCAGGCAAGGTCCTGTTGTCCAGGCTGGAGATATTCAGAATGTCCACACAGAGATCTACCAAAAGAAAAGGAAGCTGCTGAGCCAGAGAAATTCTCCAAGGCTCCTCCATGAGGGATGCTACTTCCCCTCTGTACCCTAATCCTCACTCTGGCAGCACATAGACCTTTCACCCCATGCTACAGAGCATCACATTAAACTCTTGCATCTCATTAAGTATCTCTTTAAACTCTGGCTCTCCCCAGCTATGAATCCCAATCCAGCAGTAGCCAGAGGGCTTTGGGAAGGGGAGAAAGAAAGGAGGAAGCAATTCCCTGCCAAAAGGAAACCCAATGGCTGCAAAATATAGCTTATTGAGGGGTAGCCACTATGAGTAGCTGGGATAGAAAATCCCATTGTCCTCTCACACCACACACCATTCCCTGTCCTCACATGCCTATGTTCACACACACCACAGGTGCCTTCGTGTTCCACTCTGCCATCCCCAACCCTGTCACGTAGCGTGAAATTACTAAAATCAGAGGAGATGCCATGCATCCAAGAAAAGTCCCCGTCTTGCATTTGGCAAGCAAAAGACAATCCACTGGAAACCCAAGGAAGCCAAGCTCTTGCTGGGAACCTTCTGCCTGTTAAGGGAACATCTGTGGCTTTCCTTGCAAACAAACCCATGCTGGGGGAGCTGAAGGAATCAGATCAACTGTTTAAAAGTCTGGTTACCTCTGCTGGGATGAAGGGGCAGAGGAAACTGTGAGTGAATGGCCCATGGGGTGGAGAAATTTAACACATCACAGAAATGAATCATCTGACCCAAGGGACAAAGGAAAGGAACCAAGCTGCTGCCAAAGCTCTTTTCAGCCTGGCTTTCCAATGAAAGCAAAACAACCGTTCAACATGGTACAAAAGGCTGTCAAGGACATCGGATCCATGAGGATTACCTCACATCTACCCCATCTTTCCAGGCACAGTGCAAGTGCCTTGAATAAACCCAAAGCCAGGTCTTCTCTGCTAGGCAGTTATGTGAACAGTGGGCATGAGGAGATGAAATCTCTGGCCAATGTAGTGGTATAGGGGCTTGTATGGATGTGATTAGACCAGAAAAACACTGCCTTTAGAGTCTTGTGTTACTGGTTCCTGCACTGGGAGACCTGTACTGGCAAAATCCTCCTGTGCAGAATTGGCCTGATCTAGCCAAAAGCTGAGAGCACAAAGGATACTGTTCATCAGGGCAGCAACTGTCCCAGTAACTCCAAAGGAGCAGGATAGAGTAAGGGAACTGTAAGATCAATTGTTGTACCAGAGCTAATGAAAAGCTCCTGACATGTGAGGAGGATTCTAGATTGGCTTGAAAACTCTCCCAACCCACCTACCTCTCCCGCTTGCCAGAAAATGCAGATTTTTCAGTGAAATCTCAACGCTCAGAACATCTCCATGAGGAAATAGTTTACCGTCCCCTGCTGCTAAGCACAGGGCCATGCCACTCACGCTTCCTGACACTTGCCCCTGGCAAATGAAGACATTCACCTTTGCAGGAGTCCCTAACCACGCTGCAGCTCCCGAGAGCTTTTTATCGGAATAAAAAAATATTTTCTGCAAAACCCAAATAATTTCTTTGATTCTATGATTTGGGAAGGATCAAGAAGCTGACCAAGTGAAGGTGTACCTGAGTTCCAGGGGTTATTGCAGCTGGCCCAAGGTAGCACTGCAGTGAAGGAGCTGAACAGGTAGAAGAGTGCCCAGGACAGGATGATGATGTAGTAGATATTCAGATAGCATTCAATGACTTGTGAGGCATATCCAATTCCTGTGAAGGAAAACAAAGGAGCTGAGGATGGGGCTGTCAACCAACTTCCAACACATGGGTTTTAGCACCATGCAAAGTCATAGGCCATGCCATGGTAAGAAGGGTGCAACACCAACCACACGGCTCACTAGAGAACAGGACAAGACCTACCTCAGGGCAAGAGAAAGGATTTTGTGACTGTGCATGCAGACAGGAAACGTTATTGGTATCTCTAGACAGGTCTATGGTGGAACAGAGAAAACTTTTTGCCGATAGGAAAACCTTCTTCTGCCCACTACCACACCCCTGCATTACACTGCCTCTCCTGCAGGAGAGCCAGTTCTAGCCTTTAAAGAAAAATGCAGGTGAGTTTCTTCCTTCTGGAAAAACTTGGGCAAAACAGGTTCTCACAACTGATACACATCATACATAAAGTCGGGTGCTGGGGCAAAAGTGCAGACGTAGGAACTCAGCTCTGGCCTTGGGTGCTGCTTGTGCCCATCACTCACTGAGACATCAGAATGGTAATGGGGTCAGAAAGGCCCCGTTCAATGGTTTAAAATGTTGCCAGTGCCCTTTGAGATGCCACTGCTGCCTACCTCCAGGCCCCAGAGCACAGGGGACTCCAGCACAGGAGGTCCTGGACTCCCCAAGCAGTTTCATATAGCACTGCAAACTAACCAGGTCTTTGATCTGCCTGAGTACAGGTTTGTGTGTTCACAAAATGTGGGTAATAAGCTCCCATCTGGACAGGAGAGTTGTGGACGTGGGATTTATTAAAATAATAATGCCATTAAACAACCTTCTCCAGGGCCCTGGGTGTCCTGGTTCTTATTCTCGTGCCTTGAGCATCACCCCAGCCTATCTCTGGGCTGTCAGGCTGGCGCACGCAGTGCGATCCCCTTCAGTTTGCAGGACACCAATCTGCAAATGCCTCCAGAGCATCCCTGAGCACCACAGCGGGCAGGGAAAGCTCCATAAGGCAACCAGCCTCTTCTCTCTTCAGTATTTGTCCTGGACTATATGTGGGTGTTTGTGTATTAACACTTCCATCCTCCTCCTCCTGCTTGCTGGCCATCCTGCTTTCCCCTCTCTCCTGGGCTCTGAGCATCTCAAAGCAGAGACCATGGACCAGAACAGCCCCCAGCCAGCACCTCATGCCCTCACTCACCTACATGGGGATGGGGCAGGGTGCTGGGGCACTGTCCCCGCACACACTGCAGTCACCAGGAGAGATAACAAGGCTGGGAGAGAATAAAAGGGAGGGAGAATAAAGAAGAAAGGAAAAAACATAACATTTCCAAAAAAGACTCTGAGTCACTGATTGTGCTGCCAGCGATTCCCAAGTCTTCACTCACCTTCAAAGAGGGGACAGATCTTCCTCCAGGCTGTCACCCCTCCCTGGCTGGTGTACTGCCCCAGCGCCGTCTCCAGGAAGAACAGGGGGATACCACAGGTGAAGAGGAAGATGAGGTAAGGGATGAGGAAAGCTCCTGCAGAGAGAGGCAAGATGCTTCCTCAGGAACATCTTTAAAACCTTACCCTCAGCACCCCTTGCCAGGTTAGCTGGGGCCAAAGCTGGAATCAGCTAGATAAACACCGACATTTCTCTGAAAAAAACATACTACTGCAGTACTTCTGAGTTTGGCCTTGGCCAAAACCTAGAGGTAAGGAGTAGCCAGGAAAGGGGGAAAAGAAAAGATGACAGCGCTGGAGTAGTTCTGCCTGCTCCACTCTCCTGACCTCGTTTTTTTTTCAGCAGGAGTCAGGCAAAGCAAAAGGAGTCCTTGTTTCACATAACGGCATTTGTTCTGCCTTTCCCGGGAGTCACAGCAAAACTCCCACTTGCCCGGAGGATACAAACCTGGAGGCTGGACATGTTTCTTGCTAAGTAACACATTTGCTGGGATATAGATTTGCTTGAGACATATTTCACACCGAATCTGAAAAGCAGTTTGCACTAAAAGAGCAGAAGTAGGGGAAGGAGTATCTTTCCAGCATTTTCAAAATTGAAAAGTTTAACTTCTCTCTTCAAAATTTTTCTTATTAAAATATAATGAAATGTCTTAAGAAAAATCAGCCTGAAATAGCCCTCAGATTAACCTTGATGAAATGGAAGAGGAAGGAAAGGTAAAGTTTTTTCCCAGAAACAAGGACCAACAAAACCAATCCATCAGAAAAGACAAACAACAACAAAAAAGGGTTTATGGACCGTTCAGACATCTGAACATTTTTTTTTCTTCTTTTTAGTTCTGCTGCCAAACCAAAACACCCAATACTCTCATTGTTCTGCTCAAAACTGCTCCTGAGACCTCAGTCTCTCTCCTGACCTTCCTCTTATCATTTCATAGTCTTTTTCCCCATCATTAGCCCAGGTTTTCACACCTTTGCTCCCCTCCAGGCAGCCCAAGGTAACTGCCTTCCTCAGTGGAAGAGATGTTGAGGTGTTGCCATCCCACCCAGTAAACTTTTGGTCATGAATGCCAAACTTTTGGTCATGAGTGCCACGAGGGGTCATGAGAGCCAGTGCCCGGCGTGCGTCTCGACTGTCCGCAACCAAGATGAGGGCCCCTTTCCCACTGAGCCAGACCTCGACCCCCAGCCCTGTCAGCAAAGTCACTCGCACTGAGATTCCTTCCCATGACAACGAGCAACCAGGATCAATTCCTCTTGTTTTTAAGCCCACAGTGTTACAATAACAAGGAACATCCAGATTTCCCCAAACACAGCTGTGCGATAGCTGCAGGGGACCTGGGGCCAGAGGAGGGAGGCTGGTTCACAGCATCCGTCCAGGTTTGCAGAGCCAAGAATGGGAACTGCACATGCTGAACTAGGGCAGCTGCTGCTTTCGGTGCTGCAGGACATCTGTCTGTATGCCAACTCTGCAGACAGCTTCATTACCCTGCACACAGATGAGCCTTTCTGCAGGTCCCAGACCCTCTCTTCTGAGATCACTTGTCCCAGAGATTGATCCATTTTGGACACCGAGTAACAAGGGCTTTCTCGCACCTCTATTGTCTTGCCTCTCTTAACCTTCCTGGAGCAGTTACCAGCTAAAACTCCAGTTGTGATCTCCCCAGACTCCTGTCCCACTGGAGAAGACTCAGCCCCGAGAGGGGCCCCCAGAAACAGACCCTCCTTCCTGACAAGACAGTAACAAGTTCAGGATGCTGAGCAATTAGATGAGATTTGAAAGTGTGACCACAGATGTGCTTACATTCTGCTGCTTTACAGCAGGTTAGCACGATCATCTGTCTACAGCTTTATACGCATCTCACTGTATTTGAAGTTGGAGAAGAGTTTGGGTCAGATCAAATCCTCTAGTTCGGGTCGCAGAGTGGGAAGGGGCATTTATAGGTGTACATTTTTTTTTAATTTCAAGGACTCTTCCAGTGGTGAGAATATCTTCGAGTGTCATGGGAAAGACAGTGCCTTATCCCATACTAGTTTGTTAGCCACCTGGTTCCCCAGAGCAATGTACCTTCTACAGCAGCAGCATACTTTCTGCAACAGCATTGTGTGAGCTGCGAGGGAAGGACTCTCCCATCCTAATCTTTCCCAAACCTAGCCGCCTTGTCCTCTGAATCACAGCCTTAGATATTCCAGAGTAGTTTAATTAAAAAAAAAAAAAAAATAAAGTTATTCAATAGATATCTAAATTGAACAAAAGTAGCCTTTTCACTTACACTAATTAGCATACAAATTGCAAGGACTACTAAACCAGATACCATAGACATAAACTATGCAAAGATATCAGCTGAGCTCTGGAAGGAATTTTCCATGCAAATAACATGACTTCTCTCTCAGTCTCACTGCAGAATGGGCTTTTCAATCAGATGCATCACTAGTGTTTATTAACCATCAAAACCTCAGAGGAGACCGGAAGATCTGCTAAAATCCATCGTAGGTTCAAGAAAAGCTCCTTCCATTTTCTTTAACCATCATCTTATCCAACCCCTATTTGGTTCAAAGGAGACATTGTATTGACTCCTGCTCATTTGGATGAACCCCAGTAACAGGAATTTGGTAGGCCTGGGATGAACAGCAGCTGAATCGCTCATCCATCAGTGACAGCTCACAGCATCTTGGGAAAGAAAGCCCTTGTGGCATGGTCTGCAGAGAAAGGAAGTTTAAAGCGGGGGGAATGTGCAAGCCCCAAAGCATTATTTCAAGGTGTCTCTAGAGAACAAGAACAAAAGAGAAGTTATTGCTGTATTTGACATGTAATTTATTATTCCTCATTTTCTTTTATAAAGTTAAATTTTGATTCACCAAGAAAAGTTAGTGACAGTCAATTATTCCCTTCCCCTTTCTCTGTTTCATTTTATTGTTATGAGAAAGCTTAATTTTTAACCACGTAACGATCTTATTGCAGTGTTATTGGAAAGGAGAGTCACGCAAGAGACAAAAGGAAAGGGCAACAAACTCTTCCTGGGGACAGATTTCCCCAGCAGTGGGTTAATCACTGGGAGAACTGTGTCTGGGGAAAGGGCAGCAATGTCTGTCTTCCTGTCCTCTGAGAAAATCCTTCACACCCATGATCTTAGAGATGGCCCTTCCGTCTTGTATTTGCCTGTATGACAAGCCACGGTGCTTCAGCACTGGATGTCTGGTACCCTCCCTCATTTCTGGAACTGATCCAGTTGTACTGACACACTAAAATCCTGTGTTTCCCCTAATAATCACAGGACAGCCAGCCCTGGGATAGGAGCTGGAGGGAGAGCAAGTGTCCTGGATAAGGAAGCAGGCACCCAGGTACAAGGAAGGGGGTTCCAGACCTTGACAAGGATACCAGCACCATCAAAGCCTTTCCTCCTCTGTAACAAGGGCCTGAGAGAAGTGGGCATGACACAAAGTGTGGGAAAAGGGAATTATGTAGGAGGAGGTTGCTGCTGAAGAAACCATCAGAAACTCACAGTTTTCTGATGGTTTCACACCATCTGTCTCTTGAGATGCCCAAGAGCTTTGAAGAGTTAGTAAAGTTCAATTCAGCATCCAAACTTAGGAAAGCTGTTTTGAGAAACAGCACCCGCTGGGGAACTGGATTCACCTCTCAGTACTGTTCCTCCTGGTTTTGGCAGGAGCTGGAGGACAAGGCAAGGGAGTGTATGGAGGGAAATACGAGGTATAGGAGAAGAAATGGGTCTAGTCATGCCTACAGACCTAGAACAACCCATGCATGAACTTACCACCGCCGTTCTTGTAGCAGAGGTATGGGAACCTCCACACGTTACCCAGACCGATGATTTCCCCTGCCACAGACAGCACAAACTCCATTTTGCTGCTCCACTGGCCTCTCTCTTCTATTGCATCCCTTTTCATCTCTTCAGAAACTACGGTGGCCCCATTGGGCTCTCCTTCCTTGGCCGCAGCTCTCGTCATGGCTCTGTGGGACAGAGGAGAAGGACAGCATGGGACATAGCGAGCTGCTGTAGGACACACAGGTGGGAAAAGGAGGGAGGGGATCAGTCACCACAACAGATATCTTCCTACTACTATCACCAGGAAGTTCTCCTCATCCTTGGGACAATGGCTTATTTAGAGCCAGGATGAAGAATTTTCCCCAGGTTACGTCTGTGGGACTGAATGTCTGTTCTGAAGGGACAGAGGAAAGGCCACTGGTCGGGTGAGAATGACCCACCTGCATCATCCCTTCACTGGACTCACCCCCCAACTCATGCTTCCCCTCCCCCTCCGCACCCTTCCTCAACCTTCCCAGACCACCAGCCTTACTGTACCTCCATCTGCCCCACTAAATGCTCTGCACCTCCACCACTGCTGGAAACTTGGCTGGGACTTTGGAAACATCAGTTCAGAGGAAGAGAAAAGGAGCTGGATCTGAAGCAGAGCATGGGAGCAGGAGATTCCCTTCCCTGTGTGCTTTATACAGCATTTCCTTCTGGAGCAGTTGCACAGAGCAGGATAGAGATGTTGCGGACTAAAAGCCTGAACAAGAACGGGGAACCTACCACCTCACCTCAAGGCATTGCCAGGAGCGCTGTCTTTGACCCCTCGGACACCGTGTTACACCGCCATCACAGCCTGTGACCTCAGCAAAACACACACACTCTTACCTGGCCAAGGCTCCCCTCGAGAGCAAACCTCCCCCTCCACGCCCGGCCCTGCAAAGGATGCAGAGCAAGGAAACAAAGCCTCTGATATGAGCAAAAGGACCTCGTAACTGAGAGGTGTTTCAGGTCTGGGCAAGGCTGCCCCAAGATTAGCCAAGCCCAATTACTGCAGTGGAAAGGTTAGTAGGACAAAGCCCAGCTGTGGAAACACAGAGCAAAGTCACTGCTGGAGAAGGCACATTGAATGTGGCTGAGCCTGCAGGGTGGGACCAGGAAGACATTCTCTGGTCTGTACTACCTCCTGAAATATATTTAGCATCATCTTAATTAAGCAAAGTTGGTGGCTGCTTGTTACAAGATACAATTTTCTGTCATACACAAAGTACTTTAATTGGATAGTTAATTTAAATCTAGCCAAAATGCACACAGATGAGATTTAGTCTTCTTGTTGACAACATTTTCACATTGTTTACAGGCATTTGATTATGAGAAAAAAATTAAGTGTGAAGAGAGAAATCTTCCTTTGACTTAGCTAAAATATTCTCCTTAAAAGCTTAATCTAATGAGTAACCTAAGGTGGGGATGCACACGTAAGTCCAGAAAGCACAGAGCCAGCACGAGGAGGGCAGCTGATGAACTGTGCCAGAGAAGACATAACTGTACCTACATCCTGCTGGTGGCATTAATGAGCAGAAGTTGGCCTTTGAAGGGGTAATTGGCATTAGCAAGGGATACACGTTTCCATGTTGGGATTAGAAAACTACACTGGAATCAAGCCTCTCCAAAGCAGCAGCATCTCTGCTAAAGCCTTCCATTCCTGCCAGCTGCAAGTGCTAAGAAATCAGGGCTTTGTCCCTTCGCAGTAAGTTTCCTTACACTCAGTTTGCTGGTGCAAATAGGTTTTTTACTAGCACACCCACCATTCCTTCCATGCCTCCTAAGGGGACATCCCCACCTCCAGGAAGCAGCAGGACAGCAATCTGCATCACCCATGCTACTTACCTCTTCTACCTCTGCCCTCAGGCCTGCTCCAGATCACGTCAGCTTTCCCTCTCCCAGGCAAAGTCCAAGCATGGCACTGGAGGTGGCTCAGTCCAGGGACCTCTCCCCGGCAGCACAACAAGCAAGACCTCACCATGCTTGATGCCCTCTACCCGACAGAACCACCAATAGGTGGATAAGTATCCATCAAACTTTTGCACCAGGATGGTGCACCAGGACCAGGATGTCAAACATTTCCCTCCCTCCTTGTGCCTAATCTCTCTCCAGTCATCTCCCTCTGGGCTAGCATCAGGGTATGAGCCATCTCATGGGGAGTAGGGACTACCAGGGAGTCTGAGTTTACTGGTATTAAGAGCAAGTGTGGTCCTAACGTCAAACCCAGTAGCCTAGAAACACCATGGCACTTGTTTCAGTGCAGTTTTCAATGAGGCAAGGGGGAAGCAGAAGTAGGAACTGGTTGGCCATGCTTGCGCTTACTCTGCTGAAGACAGCATTATTACCACCGTGTCTCCTTTACTTCTGCAATTTGCCCAGTGCAAATGAAACGATTTCCTAAACGCTAGCCCTCTGGATATATCAGGCCCTGGGCAAAGAAAGATGCTTGCGTCTCAGAAGACAACTTTTATTGAATGTTCATAGCAAAGAAAGCTGGTTGAGGCACAAGGCATGTTTCTTCCCTCTGTCATTCAAGTAAAGGAAACCAGGTTTCACAGTGTAATACACCAATTGCTCTCTAAATGCCCAGGGCAACAGCTGCATTGGTGCTGGAGGGCCTATCCTGTTCCCTTTGAAATCAGCAGCAGATTTCCACGGACTTTGAATGCAGAGAGCTGAATCCCATGCAAGGCAGTAACACTGCCTTTAGTAAGAGGGGCTGCAGCAAGGAGGAGCATAAACCACAGAGGAAGGCAGTCAGGGGTCAGCAAAGACCATCCTCCAGGCTATCTAGCTGTCTCTTCAAAAACATTCTGGTCCCCTATTAAATTTGAGATTTTTTTTTAGACATTTCCAGAAAGGGCTTACACATGGGCAGTGAGCACAACCAGCTTCACTGTCAAATGCAGATGCACCAGGGCACTAAGGAAGCGACCTCCCTTTTCCTCCAGCCCTTGCCCCTTACGGTCCATGTGCCGGGAAGCACCTATTTACCGGTCTGACTTGTGCGGCCCCAAACCCACCATGTGCTACAGCACGTATGGATTTACACTTGGGCGTGCTGCTGCATCCGTCCTCTAACAGGCTTGTACCAACCTCTAACCCCACATTTAAAGAAGGTGGCGCAACGCAGAAAGCAAGGCACGCACCGGCTGGTGCAGAGCTAGCGGCTCTGCTGCTCACCAGCACGGAGGTCTGCCCGGTCCCAGCTTTGCCCCCTTCACTTAGCTGGCCTGCTGGGTTGGATCAGGAGGTGGAAACGTCAGGTCCTCCCACCAGTCTTTTCTCAGCTTCCAAAGCCCCAGCAAGGCCCCTTTCCCTGGGCCTGCCTGCAGCAAGCCTGCCAGCTGGCTAATCAGTTCATTCAGATGCTGCAGCACAGCCTCCTCATCTTTGAGAGGAGCAGAGCTCCACGCACTGTCAAATGTGAGAGAAAAAATAACCCATACTTAATGAAACGTGTTTGATCTGCCACAGTCCTTGGCACGTTCCAATTTGCTGCAGTCCAGGGCACATTATCAAGTACAACGATGCTTAAGTTCGGGCTTATTGAGGATGTCATGGGAAGCTGACAGGAGAGGACTTAGCTCGCTCTTGGCTTTAATTCTTCTAATACAAGGTAGATCCAAGAGCCAGCCTATTCTTTCTACCCGCATCTGTGGCTTACCCGGTTTTGCGTTAGACCTGTTTCCCACAGGGGCGGGGAAGATCGCAATCAGGGAGTCACCTCCTCTCACCTAAGGCAGGGAAGGGAACGCCCTGGGTGCCAGCCTGCAGCCTCAGCCCTGTCACCAGCCTCTACCTCAGGGACACCTTGGACCCGGGCTGTGACTCTGCACCTCTCCTCCGACTCCAGACCAGGCCAACACAAAGGACAGAAGCCGACACACTGCAATGGGGAACAGGGCTGGGACACAGACCCGCAGGGGAGATGTGGTGCTTGTGGCTTCATTTTCCTATTTTAAAAAGGGGGAAAGGACCCCGGTTACGGAATAAAACCTTTTCAGCTGGGTGCAGGCAGTAGATTAAACAGGTGCCCAAGGTTTTGGCCCTTCGTGCCATGAGCTTCAGCTTCTCCCTTCCCAAACAAAGTGATGCACAGCATTTACACAACCCCACTACTTCCCCCTCTGCCTTGCCTGCTGTTTCTACGAGAAAGCCTATTCACACACCTCCTGGCTCTTTTCCTGAACATCTAGTCCTCCTGTGCCCTGCCCTATATGTTCTCAGGCCAGATAGGGACCCAAATCACTTCTTGTTTCCAGCTAGCAGCAATTTGACTCCTCCACAGCAGCCACAGCCACCCCGCTGTGTTACAACCTCCCCGACACACAGACGTTTTCTTCTCCCTTTGGATGCTCCTCTCCTTAACACCTGAGTTCGGAGAAAAGGCTTTGCCCCTTGCTGTCTGCCTGCATCACTTCTGCTGACCCTTTGCCAAAGTTTGAAGAAAAAAATCCTCCAACTGCTTCATTTTTTTCTCTCTTCCATAGTTTTTCCCACTGTTAAGATGCCACTTGACACAGTCCAGAGTCTACCCCCTTTCCTGGACCACTCAGACATTAACACCAGCACCTTCCCTCCTCAGATCCCTCAGACCTCCCCAGTCTCTTCCAGAGGTGCCTTGCTGTATTTTCAGCCCTCGGCACTCTGAGGAGGTGCCTTTTTCCACAGCTGGAGTACCCTCTGCAGACTCAACCCCCAGCCTCTTGTTCTGACAGAGAAAAGGGGGCTTCCCTTGCAACCAGTCCAACAGGCAGCTCCATATGAAAGTGGTGGATTGGTACCAGGCCTGGTGCATGGAGGTGGCCACTCCTCTTCATGAGATTTATTGCTGGGAAAATAAAGGATACACCCGGATTCCCGCAGGCACTGAAAAGAGAGCAGGCAGCATGCAGGCAGCCGTGAACACAGACCCCACCACAAGTTGCCTTCTTCAATATCTGAATGGGGTAGCCCAGTCTCCCCTTGGTCACAAATTCTGGCCTGTGTTTGTCCCATACCTACCACTATAGGATCCTTCATGTATGGCTACAGAAGGCAAGGAAAGCCAAGCACACCCCTGAAGTGCCTGTGGATGCTCAGAACAAGCTGCCACTAAAGGGGTGAGGCAGGAATCAGAAAAAGAAGAATGGAAGTGTCCTTTAAAAGCAAAACATGGTGGTATCCTCAACCTCCCCAGGGGCAAAAAGGGCTTATTCGGGGTGCTCAGGTGAGACGAGGAGGAAGAGGCCTGGGGTTTTGGTACCAGAGGAAGAAGCCATTAGAGATTCTCCTAAATCTTTTCTTCCTGCAAACCTACTGCCTGTTCCTGACTGCCATCACACAGGAGCTCCTACTGCTGGGAAGTTAACAGCCTCCGTTTGACCTCTTCTGCTGTTTTATCTTAAGGCAAATGAGAGGAGAATAATTTCCAGAGCAAACAGCAAAACAGAGCGAACAGAGATGATGTTAAAAGCCGACAAGAAGACTTCTCAGAGGAAGCACAGTTTTAAAGCACCTTTGGACACTCCTAGGTGCTGCCTGAGCTGCAGAAGGCAGAATCGCAGGTGATGCTGCAGACAGCTGCATTTCTATTCCTTGGTTTCATTTTGGAACAAGGAGCAGCCAAGCACATAAATTGCTATTTAAGGTGGGGAGGGAGGAATCAGCAAGCAAGCAGGCTGTGCTGTGTTGCAAAAGGAGGAGCAGGAGGGCACAGAAAATTCTCTGGTTGCACAATATGAGCCAGCAGTTAGTTGGCAGCCGAAATCCTGCCTTGCATTTCAATGGCAGGAGGCAGGGACGGCTGTGGGAGCAGACAGAAAATCAGGGCTCAGCGAGCAGCAGCAGCATCAAGGTACAGCTTAAGGAACAAACCCGGTTAGATCAGTGTGTGGGGGATGCTACTGGAATAGGTCATATCTGCTAGATGGACAGGAAAATATTAGCAATAGAAGTGTTTTCCAGCCAATCTAAGGGCAGCTGCGTGAGCGGGGATGACTGCTTCCAGACCCAAGTGCTGCTGGAGAATGGCTCACTCCAGCTGCAAAAAGGAAAGAGGCAAGGAAAGATGTAGCAAGAGGAAAACTGATCAACTCCAGGACAGCAGTCGAAATTAAAATGCCTTTCATTTCAAGTTGTTGAAAGCTAGTTGGCTTCTTTACACCTTCTAATTAACTTCCAGGTTGTGTGGGCTGCAGGGCATTCTCAAAGCATCTGTTCAACAAGGTTCATGGGGCACAGGAGGCTGTCACAAGGATCAGATCCTGCTTACATTTTCTCCAACGTGAAATAAGAGCAATGCTTCTGCAGTCAGTGAATTTGCTGCTTACTGACACCCACAAAAGTGAGATAAGAAGCAACTGTGAGTTTACTAATGACATGTACATCTGTGATGCAAGCTGCAAGGATTATAGAGCACCAGCCTTCAGGATCACACACCCCCAAGCTCAGGAGGAGGCCAAATGGCTCCTGCCCCATCCTCTGCTGCCAGGACAGGAAAACCTCCCAAGTACCTAATAGTGGCTGGACTTCCCTGAGAACCAGTGGCAAATCCCTTGCTAAAAGCAGAGCTGGCTGTTGTTCTCTGTGCCGGTTCAGTCTCTGCCGCTGACTGTGGCTCACCATCCCTGCTCTGGGCTACAGACACACACAGGTGGGTTCTTACTTCAGCCTAGGAAAAAATCAAAACTGACTGATGAAGTCCATAAATGGGATGCAAATATGATCAGAAACCAGCCTTTGCCTTTACATCACAGGAGACACTCTCAAAGACCTCCACCCAGCTCACAGTCTGGTTGTACCCACAGCAGGAGGACCAGTAGCACGCAACCATGGCAGCACCCAACTTTCTCACAGAGCACCACAAGGATGGGTCTCCTAGGACACAGAGCCAGGCTGGCCCCAGTGTAGCCCCTGGAGCCACCCACCTCGTGACCGGAGGTGTCTGCCCAAAGTCCGGTGTCAGGCTTGCTCAGAGGTGAGGGGACAGCACATCTCCATTGCCGCACTGGGGGGACAGCACGGCTCCATTCACTGGCTGGAGGAGCAGAGCAGGTGAACGGCACAGAGGGCGAAAGCCACGCTGCTCCAGCACCCACTCTGCAAACAGGCAGGTGCCCCACAGGAACAGGACAGAGTCCGCAGGAGGGGACATAGTGGCTAAAGGGCTGCAAATTCATGGAGCAAGGCACAGCACCCGGCAGTCCTGGGCAGGCCAGGGGAAGGGAAGAAGCCAGAGTCCGGTGCTGCGGCTTGGCCGACGGCTGCTGACCCAGCTCAGCCTGAGGCTGAAGACCAAGGGGTTAGGGAAGGGTGAGTATCAAAACAGCTACACTCTGAGGATGCATGCGAGCCCGTACAAAAATCCTAACCTCTGCAGTGCCCAGAATACGAACCTTAGAGTTGCTTCCCTGGGGCTGCTGCTTTGCAGCAGGAGAGAAGAGGCATCAGCATCGCTGGTAGCCAACGTCTCCAAAAGCCTGCGGCTCGAAGGCCAGAGAGCACCGCAGGCAATTTGGCATCACACTGCTCTAGGCACTTCCAACTAAACTCCCCCAGGCAGGCACACCCTGGCTAACTTCCCGCAAGCACAGCCTGGGGGCACTTGCTATCAGAGTGATGAGAAGGGGGAGAAGAGCGCTCAAGCAAAACTCTTTCAGAAGCAAAACTCAAGCAAAACTCCTCCAAAAGGCAGGTGAGGTCATGGCATGACGCATTACCTTATGCCTCCCAGCACGAGAAAACAGCTGATTTGGCAGAGTCCGATGCCCCCACAGAGCAGCGCCGCACAGGCTCCCCGCACTGAGGTCCCTGTTCAGCCCTGCACAAGGAGTCCAGCACCCCGCATCCAGCTCAGGTGTGACCTGGGGACATACCTGCCCGACCCTGGGCAGGCCCAGCCATCTCCAGTTGGTGCACAGGATAGTGCACGTCAGGAGGAATCAGCACGCTGCAGCACAATAGCACTGCATCCCACCTGCACATCCCAGAGAGATGGTATCTGCTCTCCACCCTGGGCCACCAAAACCTTCCTAGAGCCCTGCCCAGGAGCACGGCAGGTAGGTATGGCGCAGGGCTCATTAGCCTGCCCTCTGCAAGGACCACATCTGCACCCATGAATCCGGCAAGGTTGGGCTGTTGCAGGGCTGCAGAGGTCAGGTCCAAAGTACAGCCTCTCGTATCAGCAGCTGTCAAAAAGGAAGAACTGGGGCAATGGCATTTCCAATGGCATCGGATGAAAGCCCTGGCTAGTAGTGGTTATTTTAAAAGCATTGTTGATTTAAGGAGACACAGATCAGGCGTTATGAAACCCCCATGTGTTCTGCTCAAGTTTGTTCACAAATATGCCCAGGGATCCCCGGAGTTTAGCACATGCACAAACTCTGCTGTCTGCTTCATCCCTACAGAGCAGCAAACCTGATGAAGGCTCTGAGGCAAGAAGGACAAGGAGCACACCCCCAGGCACTTAGAGCTGCAGTCCCCGAGCCTATGTGCCAGGGCCAGCACCTCTGCAGGGCAGCACATGGGGAGAGGGAGCCACTGCCACGTGTTAGCAGGAGCGTAAATGCCTACAGCCTGCCTCACTTGAGCACCTTTCCTCCTGTACCTGTTATCACCTCGCCATCACTTCCATTCACCCCCATCCCTGTCTGACCCACTCTCATCTCTTCTCAACCTTTCTGCTGTCTGAGTCCTTTTTTTTCTCTCCCTGCTGCCACAACCTTCAGTACCAATTACCCATCCCTCAGGCATCCCTTTGCTCTGCAGCTTCCTAGCAGCATCACTGCCTGTCCTCTCCTATAGGAACCATTGAAACAAAAACCTCTTCCCTGAGTTGATCCAAGCTGATTATTTGCTCCCCATCCTCCAAGCTCGCTCTTCCTTTGCTTAACGTTGGGAAGCTTTTCCCTGTGGGATTTGCTGGCCCGCTCCCCAGAGCACAGCAGGCAGCTGGCGTGCGGCAGCTGGCTAGGGAGGACGGGAGACACCAGCACTCCCAGCATGACACGCACATCCAGCCCATTCTGCTCCACAGGCAAACGCTCAACTCACCTGAACCCCACACAGGTCTCCCTCAGGCAAGCCCGTCCCGTCCCACTGGAGTCCAGGCAGGGAATCCACAGAGTGCCAAAGAGATACAGCCAGAGTTAAGGCAAAGAGTCCTCTCTCTCCTCCTCCCGTCCCTCCCTCTCCACCAAATTGCCACCCAGCTCACGTGTGGGTGGTGGGACGGCAAGAAGGGAGGTGCATCAGGGCGGGAGAACTTTCTCCCCAGCTCCCTTACAACATACACCTCTCCAGACCTTGAACTGCGGCCCTGACAGGAGAGCAAGGAAAGAAAGCCTCCAGGGTCGGGCAGGGTAAAGGCCCAAAGTTTGCAAAGGTCAACCTCAGCAGCTGGTGGAGTGACTCCAGGTCCTCTCCACCGCGGCGGGAGGGAGCTCTCCCCTTGCAGAGCCCACGGCATGGCCCGGGCTGGCTGCTGCACACCCCCACTGCTCTGGGGCTCCAGCACTTTGGTGGAATAGCGGCACCCGTTAAAAATCTCCTGCAAACGTGCACAACAGACCCTCTCCAGGGCCCACTGCGCTAAACCCGCTTCAGTGGCCAAGCTGGAGGCTCACCGACACTGTCAGGCAGATAAGCAAAAGGCAAAGGGCATATGGCAGGGGGATGTTTGGCTTGGGATCATGCAGACCCCTCCATGCCGAACACTGCGAGTGCAAACGCAGCTCGTAGGAGAGCTCTGTCAGCTGGAGTCTTTGTTTTCATGGTGTCAGTGTGCTCACTGCAAGGGAGCAATCCCTCTGCGCCTTTGCCCTGGCAGCTCTTTGTATCCATCTCAGCCCTGATGCACTTTTCCAGGGTTTCTCATGACCAACACCACGCATTCCAGTTATCCCATTTTTCTCAACACAGGTCAGCTCAGATTTTTTTGTTGATGTTTAATGCTATTACTGTTTTGTCCTTTGCTTTGTCTGTTAATGTGCCTGCCAAATTCCTACTGACCTTTTCATGTACCCATGTGGCCAAGCCACAGCAGCACACCCGATGGAAGCTAGGACAGATCCAGCACATGCTCCAGTCTGCCCACCTGTCAAAGCTCACCAGGCAAGCATCCCCCAGACCCCTCAGCATAGGTCGTTTGTAATGTCTCAAAAAAGAGTGCCAGAAGCCAGTGAATCAGATCGCATCAGAGCACGCCTTGGGGACAAGCGATGCTGGAGATGTGTGTGAAGGGAGTCCCTTGTGCCTGGTGGCATCCTCAGGATAAAACACTGAGACCAGAGCTGGAGGCAGTAGGGGAAAACATCTCCTACTCTGGGGGGGTTTATTTACTACCTCAGCTGACACTGGGGGCAGCTGCTCTGAGACCACGCTGCTGGGGAGCACAAAGAGGGGGCAGAGCTGCTGGGGGAGAGTGCTGGGGGACATCCAAGCCAGCCCAATCTTTTCACAGAGGTCCCCGTCAGGCAGCAGGGCCATGAAGGCAGAGGGTCAGGGTGGCAGCTGCAGGAGACAATGCCTCTTCACAGGCAGCCAAAGGCAACATTCCCAGGTTAATACTTTCCTAGCATGCCGTTATTCAAAGCCCTGGCTTTCACCTACCATTTGGGCTGGTTGGGTGGATTGGTCCCATACCCAAAGAAATACAGGCTGATTGTTCCCTTACATGGGCTGGGACCAACATCAGAGGGACCAGGCTCCATCTTCTGCCTTTTGGGGGCTGTCTCTGAAGTCCTGAAAGACTGCAAGGTGAGCATCGTGTCCTGGCTACGCAAGGCAGGCACCACACTGCCTCCATCCCTGCCAGCGAAGGGCAGTGCCGCTGCCTGTCCTGCCACGGAGAACTGGTGTGACCCAGCACAGCTGGGGAAAAGGTGCCATAGAGGTCATCCAGATATGAAAAGGGGATTGAGATAAGCCTTGGTAAGCAGAGCTGACCTAAAAACTTGATTTATCCACACTGAAGTGTTTCACAAGAACATCACAGGTTTTTTTGCAAAACTGTGGATGGGAAATGACCTGTGACATTAAGGTAAAACAAGAAGAAAGTCAACCTAAATAAAAACTTTACCCAGCTATGTGTGAAAAATCATTCTCTAGCAAGGGAAAAAAAAAAAAAAAAGAAAAAGGCTGCTATTTCTGCTTTCCAGCCCAGAAGTTACACTGAGGCTTCAGAGTTTCCCACCAGGCAATAATTCACTGCGGTTTGAAATCCTGCTACAGGCATGAGGCACCTTTATCCCACCACAGCAGCCTCCATGTAAGGGATTGCACCAGTGTAACAGTCCTGACTGAAAAACAGGCCCCAGGAGAGGGCAAGAGAAGGGGTGACGCACTCCCTGGCCACCAGTTTCCACCTTGGAAAGGGATGGCAGCATCCAATTTTGCAGGCAGGAAAACCAAGACAAGAGGAAGCCCTGTTGCTGTGCCCGAGGGTGCACAGGAGGAATGGGAAAGCACTGCTGTCCCTCCACACAGAGAGACCCACTCTCTCCACGGCTGCCAGCCCAGAGACTGCCACACAGCTTTCCATCCCCTCTCATCAGCAGAGGGGGAAAACTCTCCTCGAAATGACCCAATTCCCTCAGCCTTCCAGGGCAGCTGGAGGCCAGGACTCAGCCTCCTGCACCAGCCTTTGCCCTGATGGATGGCTAACGCCAGCCTCAGGGATGTCCTGCACCTCCGCAAAGGTCTCCTCCTCCCCAGCCCACTCACTGCCTGCCAGCTGGCAGCGCACCCTTGTCTCCCTTTTTACCTTCCGTTTTCCTCCCTCAGAGTGCCTGTTGGCTTTTCCCATTACTTGGGTCCCCCCGCTGTTTCCTCCCTTTCAGCCGGCTCCGACATGCCTGCCAAAGAGCCAGCCCAGCTCAGTAGGCTGCCAACATCGGCCCACTCAGGGGCCGTGCTCCACCGCGGTGCCCTCCTCCATGAGCCAGCAAGACACAAAGCTTTGAGCCAAAATCAACCCCTTGTCCCCGCAGCGCAGCTGCTGGGAGAAGTCTGTCGGCATGACATCCTGTGGGTGCATCCGAAATGGGCTCCTGCTTTCCAAACGTTAGGGGCTGGGGGAGGCAGGCGCTGGGTTTTGTGGGGGAGACAGAGCAGCCTGCTGCCTTGGCTGCCCCCCTCGCTGGGTCACATGCGGGAGAAGTCACCACTGTCCTCGCTCGTCCAGACTAATCCCACCTCTTGACACCTTTGCTCATGAAAAGGGGGAAATGCTGGTTCCCCCATGGGCACAGCACAGCTGCTTATTCGGTCGGGAACTCAGAGAGCCAGGGAACGCTACATTTGCAGAGGAGTTTCCCCTAAGGCATTCTGGTAATTTATTTTTCATGTTTATGGCTAATTTCTGTGGCTTCCTACAACAGCTTCAACTGTAACTAACCACAAGTGAACATAACCAAAGTAACAAGTGCTAACAAGAGCCCACAGAACTGTGATGGGCTCCAGGAGCCACAGCACTGCTCCTGTGTTGTGCTCCCGGGGAACTGGACGCTGTCAGGAGCCTCCACCTTTGGACTTACAGGCAGGGTGAGACATCCCCTATTTCATAGCATCCCCAGTGAGGGAAAGAATGAGGCTTAGGAAGCCCACTCTTGGCAATACAAGTGGTCAGGAGGGAAGATTAGCGATGCTGGGGAGACTTCTGTGGTCTCACAGCCTCTCTGAGTCTAACAGCATACTCGCTGCTGATCGGAGACCAAGGAGGACACAGAAAGAAGGCAGGACAGATGGTTATGTGCCCATTCGCTCCTGCTTTTCCTCCCTGCTTGCTGAGGGCAGCTGAGCCTGTTGCTGCGAGATGTGTGTTGTGACAGCCAACACCTTCGATACACAAGGCTCAAGGACGCAAAGGACAAGGTTGGTCTGTGGGGACAGAGAACATGCTACTGCTCAAAGGGATGTGTCTCTGAACAGATGGAGAAGGGGGCAACCGAGTCACTGGTACCTGCTCAGAAGTAATGACTTCCCAAATCCATCTGTGTGCTCCTTAGGCACACTTCCCTTATCTGCACCATGTAGGTCCCCATCCCACAGGCTGCTAACCACATTAGGAGACAAGGGCTCAACCAAATACCCTGCTCTGAGGAATACGTTCATTTGCACTGACCTATAGGAGACACTTAACCGATTATTTGGGGGGTCTTTACTTCACAGGATTACATATCCCACGTTAAAATGTCAATCTTACTCTGTTGTCTCCATTTATGCACCATAACTTGTCTTCTCCCCACAAATCCACCATCACTTAAACATGCAACACGACCTACACTGCATGATTCTTCAATAGCCATGGAAAACCATCTTACATATTGCCAGTGACAAATGGATAAGGACCCCAAAGGGCATCTGTTCAAACATGCTGGGAGCCCCAGTGTTCAGGCTGCTCCCCATGGGAACAGAGGCATCCTGGTCCACAGGTCTGTCCTCAAGATCTGAAGTCTCCACCCGCCCCATTGTGGGCATCTCCATCCAAGGCAGAGGACAGCAGCATCAACAGTATCCCAACAACCACACACTTCCTGTCTCAAGGGATACCAGCACCTCCCCAGATGAAGACGGTATGAGTAGGGGTAAATTCCACAGACTGCAAGAAGAGCCATTAAATTAATGCAATGAAAATCACTTTTACCATATTCCAAATCATGAACTGTGATCCAAAATCTCTGTATTTTGAATTTCACCAAAATTCCCTCCAACTATGGGATTTTAGAAAGTGCTATGAAAAATGTCATGTCTGGAAGTTTAAAATATATTAACTTTGGATTTAGTCCATCAATCAACCTTCTCAGTGAACAGTCCAGAATATATTTGACTCATATTTCAAGCCAGGTGTCATGGGTTCCAATGCTTTGTCCTAAAGTACTCCCAAAAATAAGATGATTATTTAAGAATGTCTAGCAAAACCTTCATTTTTTCTACTTATCTGACCTGCCTAGCTCATCCAAAGCTTGACAGCAATTTGGTCACGTAGGAGCACAGGCTTGGGAGGTTTCCTGGCTCATACGTAACCAGATCAATAAACCACATGCCCAATTCACTGGACACCAGGCTATTTTGAAACAACACGAGTCACAAGCCTTTCGGCAGCCTCCCGCTTTGCCTACGTTCAGCTTTCTACATCAGACATATTCTGGAGATAGCTGTGGACAATTACTATTTTCTATGAGAGTTAAAATATCTGCCCAGTGGGCCAAACCTCTTACAGATATTACAGGAAAATGAAAGTATAATTCTGTTTAAGACTAAAACTACATGGATAAAATGGGGATAAAATAACAGATATAAAAATACCTGTTGCTGTGGCTTCTACTGTGATTCACACAAAAAGCTAACAAGAAAACCCTTCTGTACTGAACTCCACTCAGCCATTGCTAGAAGAAATTTCTAGTGGCTGGTGCCATATCCAGGTGGCACGGCAGCTGGATGGTTCCATCCTCCATCACACCGTGGGTCTCCTCCCAAAGGAGCTTTTCCTGGGTTTCTAAGCTCTCTCCCACCCTCGGCTCACACACGAGCGCCATGAAGCACTGTGGCATCTGGAGAATCTGGAGCTCTGAGGCCTTGAGGCCTCCCAGAAGACCGCAACAGCCCGTTCAGCTCCGACATCCCTGAGGCTCCCCAGCCCTATGCCAGCATCGCCGGCATCGTCGCGTGCAGAAACCTGAGCTTCCGACAGGGAAGGTGCAGGGCTGACCCCGGGGTTCACCCACGGCTGCACGTGCAGCCCAGCAAAGGAACCCACGTGTCCTCGTGGAAAATGGAAAACAGGCTGGAAATGAGATGAGTTTTCCTCAGGCGCTCTGGACCAGAGCCAATGGTCCAGAATGAGCCTCTAGGCCCAGAAGACCACAGATCCATGGGCACCCCCTCCTGGAGCTCACATCTGGACACCCAGAAACCCTCCCAGGGACAACCCCTCAGCGTTGGTGCTCACCAGCCTCACGGCCTCCGTGGGCAACCCCTCACCCACCTGTCTCCCACCGCGGGTCACCACGCTCCAACACCACCAACCTGGGGAAAACCAAGCCAAGTCACGCGCCATTCCTGCAGGTCCCGGGGGGCTCCAACCAGCGTTGGCCCCAGCTGAGGTCACCGCCGTCTGCAGAGAAAACCTCAGCCGGAGACAGGGGGCAACCCCCAGGTCATGGTGATCCTGGAGACCCCTCCCCAGCCCCACAGAGAACAGGCC
>NW_010232833.1:0-4601 GCF_000690775.1 Eurypyga helias | reverse complement strand
GGTTTCCAGGGCCACCCCTCAGCCTGAGGCCTCCTGCAGCCCCGCGGGGATGCGGAGGGTCCCTGGGCGCGGCAGTGCCTGTCTGTGGTGCCATCAGGGCACAGCAGCTGTGGGGCCCGCATTCCCACAGCAGCCAGGCCTGGCAGTGCAGGGGCCACCTCGTCGCCTCACGGTGCAGAGGTGCCAGTGCTCGAGGCTGACAATGGTCAACGCTTCCAAAGGCTGAGGAAAAATTGTCAGTGAGGAGTCGTGCCTGTCATAACATTCGTTCTCCTCATCCTCTAACGGGCAGCATTCCCCTCTCCTCACGCCACGTTTTCACTGCTGCCTGACTTGGCACTGTGTGTTAAAGACAACCGGCACACTGTGTAGAAGCTAAGATACGCCTCTTTTCCAATATGAGCCTTAATTGACCCCAGACTTCCCATGCTCTCCAAGTCCTCTGCTTAGGTTAAATTGTTCTGCAGTCCTTCCCCTCTCCTTGAAGCTGTAAATCGTAGCTGTTACCTCCAGGGTCAGCCTGTCTCCTTGTGGCGTTCTGGCAGAGAAGTGAAATAAAGAATCAATAAGGCATAGTGGGAAGAAAACCGGCTGAAGAGAAATAGAAGAGAGCCAGGGGAAAAAAAATGGCCTCAGTTTTGAACCCAAGGAGGTGTGTGCCATACTTAGTGCCAGTTTAAGGAGAGGGAAAGGTTAAGGCTTTGTAGGGACGGGGCGTATTTCTCATCAGTCTTAGTTACCACAGCATGGGACCAGGACAGGACGTGGGTTAGAAACTCACTGAACTGAAGGCTGTGATATCAAAATCATTGGTAATAGAGAGTTGAAGCAGTCCCAGTTTGATCTGGAGCAGATGTAGGATCCCAACTATATTTTTGTTGAATTAACCAGAACATAAAGCACAGAAGTTTATTCCAGCTGCAGAAGGACTGGTGATACTTGACACAGCATACAGTTGGAGTGATGGAGAGGTGATACCTAATCCAGCAAAGAACTTGCTTGTGGAAGGTTAACCTGTTACGTTTTTGAAAGGAAATTGGAGTTGGGAGAGTGAGTTAGGTCAGATCAGGCCTTTGCATCATTGCTGCCATATAGATCCCACATTACAGCCAGATTTACTGTAGAGTCAAACCATGACCTAACAGCTCTGGCTTCACTGCTCAGTGTGAGTAAAGTTTAAAAAAAGAAAAAAATTGGGAAGGGTGAATTTAATGCCATGACGGACTTTTGTGGTTTTAATGGACCAAAATATTTGTCACTGGGAAAAGTTTCTTGTTCCTGACCCATGACAAATGGATCCTTTCATGTAGACAGTGTTCCTACCTCTGACAGATTCCAGTGGTCGGAGAAACTGTGTCCCCCTGAGAGAGGTACCCTGTGGCTGAGTGTGTATGTACACTTTCATTTTTGGCAGACACCTCTGAAGCAAGGAAAAGATTAATTCTGCTGTCAAACATCGATAATTCAGGGAGCAGATGATCGGCACAGAATTGATCCGCTTTGTCACGGAAAGCCTTGTGCTGACAATTGATAAGACTGCCACCGTGTGAGTATTGGCAATTAGTAAACCAGCAGGATGTCCATCAGAGTGCTCCGATCGCAGACCTCAAATAACTGAAGAAACAGGAGGCGATGTCACTGTGACAGAGTGATTTATGCATGAAAGTGAATCCGGTCTTTTCTCCCTACCTTTCCAGAATACCAGGCGAGGTCAGAGCGGGGTGAGAGTGGCTTTGTTATACACCAGTAACCTAAGCAGCAAAATGTTAGGGATTATTGAGCAAATGGGAGGTGGAGCATATTCCACTATTTGAAAAGAGAGATAAGATGATAGTTTATGCTCCTGGAACAGCCCCTCAAAGTTTTATGACATCTGACAACTCTGTTTGGTTTTTTTCCCCTCAATAAAATAATTTTAAATTGATTAATCTTACCAAAAGTCTTCAAGATCATCAAATGGCAAACGACAAAGGAGTAAGGCATATTATTCTTTACCTCTGTGGGTGAGTTCAGAATCTTCAGGCAGATATTTGCCAGTTTGGTGGGAGATGAACACCCAGCGATGCGCAGAGATGGCACCTGGGTTCTGCTGATTCACGCCTCACTTCAGGGGTAGAAACCTGTAGCAGAAGTCCAGGGTGGAGAGCTAATGAAAAGGACCTCCCTTGGTGTGGTTTGGTGGAGTTTATTTGCAAATGTTTTCACAGGGCTGATCAGGTGCAGAATAAGCTCTGATTTTTCAAAACCACGTAGGGGATTTCAGTATCCAGTTGACATTAATAATAATTAATGGCCTCTGCACACGTATCTCCTTAACAGCTTTGAAAAAATTAGGATTGGTGTAGCAGTGTATTTCAAAAAGCTTGTAGGGGAAAATACATAGAGAAGGTACATATTTATATGCGTATATGTATGTATATAAAATATACAGAGAACTTTGCCATTGTCGTGGTTTACTCTCAGCTAGCAACTAAGCACCACACAGCTGCTCACTCACCTCCCCCCTCCCCGACTAGAGGGGGAGAATGGGAGGAATAAACAAGGGAATTCATGGTTTGAAATAAGAACAATTAAATAATTAATACAAATGAATAAAATAGTGATACTAATAATACTAACAGTACCAATAACACTAACAATACTAATAACTAATGCTACTACTAGCAAAATGTAACAAAAATAATAATATAATTTCTACTACTACTATGTGATGAAAATAAAACAAATGATACAACTGCTCACCACCCAGTGACCGATGCCTAGCCAGGTCCTGAGTAGCGAGAGCCAGAGCCCGAGAGCCAGGCCAAGCCCGAGAGGAAGATCGCACCAAAGCCAGAGAGAGCCACAACAAGCGAGAGAGTGACCGAAGGAGAGAGTGAGAGTAACCCCTAGGCCACCCCCAACTTACATACTGAGCATGTTTTATGGCATGAAATGTCCCTTTGGTCAGTCTGGGTTAGCTGTCTGGGCTGTGTCCCCTCACAGCTTCTCCTTGTACAAGCTTCTTCTTGTAGAGAAGAAGCTGGGAACACAGGGGCAGTATCAGAAACTGATATAAGTGTTTGGCTTGATATAAATACTCCTTAGCAACAACTAAAAACATTAATGTTATCACTATTATTCTCAGCACAAACCCAGAACGCGGCCTCATACCAGCTACTGGGAGGAAAATTAACTCTACCCCAATGAAAACTAACACAGCTGTATAGGGAAGAAAATCCAAAATCTATAGCAAAAGCATGGTGTAATTCATACTTAAGTGTTTTCAATTTGCTAATGTATGTATAGCAAAGGAGAATTACAACACTTTTCCATGGTAGGTTTAATGTCGTTTCCTTCAATAAGGGTAAATAAATTTGCTTTAAATCCCCCAGGGTCTTAAAAACTGGTTGTTTGGTATGCAGTGGTAGATGAGAAAAATGTTGGTGTTTTTTTTTTTTCCTAAAAAGATATTAAAATAATTTATTCACAATACAGATAAGTAGTAATCCAAATGCAGTGAGGTGAGAAAAATCTGAATCTCCTGGGAGCTTCTAAACCTGAAGCAAAAAAAATAAAAACCACCCGACAAACTCAAATCCTTAGATACTCCCAGTATTACAGAGCCAGGTACCGAGCAGGTACAGGAACCCGGTTTCTGCTAAGGTACCAGCCTGGAACAAACTTGAGAAAACCTAAGGATATAACAGTTCCTAACAGCCTAACTTTGCTCTTTTCTCCATCTCACTACACTGCCTGTGGGGCTGCACCGTGCTGGCGACAGGCCCCCTCCTTCGGTAGGCAGGGGGATGGGGAGTCCCTTCTGGCACTGGGAGAAGCCCGTATTTATGTCTTAGACAACGAAGTATTTCCCATTCAAACAATATCTCAGAAGGTTATTCCAGCTGGTTATTTTTAAATCAGGAGGTCTGGCATGCAAGAGTTTTACAGAGCTGGAGGGGAATTTTGCACTTTAAAGAGGCATTTTCGATAGTGTTCAGTAATTTGCTAAATTCTGACCTAGGTCTTGTTTGTCTGTCGGTGCTGTGCTCTCGGGAGAACTTTCCTACTCAGGTACTGTCCCTCCACACCCAAGTTTTTAAATTCCCAGCCTGTCTGGGGAGTGGGCAGAATCATGGAATGATAGAATCATTTAGGTTGGAAAAGACCTTTAAGATCATCGTGTCCAACCGTTAACCCAACACTGCCAAGGCCACCACTAACCCATGACCCTGAGCACCCTGTCCACACGGCTTTTCAGTCTCTCCAGGGATGGTGACTCTCCCCCTCCCTGGGCAGCCCATTCCAGTGCCTGACAGCCCTTTCCGGGAAGACATTTTCCCCAATATCCAATCTAAACCTCCCCTGGTGCAACTTGAGGCCATCTCCTCTTGTCCCATCACTTGTCACTGGGGAGAAGAGACCAACCTCCCCCCTCTGCACCCTCCTTTCAGGGAGTTGTAGGGAGCGATAAGGTCTCCCTGAGCCTCTCTTCCCCAGACGGACCCCCCCCAGCTCCCTCAGCTGCCTCTCACAGGAATTGTGCTCCAAACCCTTCCCCAGCTCTGTTGGCTGTTCTTTGGACACGCTCCTCAACCCTGCCAACCTCAACCTGCGTCCCT
>NW_010232832.1:0-15052 GCF_000690775.1 Eurypyga helias | reverse complement strand
GGGTTATGTTTCCCCTTTTCCAAACTTCTCACACTTTTCCCCTGCTTCAGCATTGAGTGCTTCTCATGGGAGACAGTCCTTCATGAACTTCTCTAACCTGAGTCCTTCCACAGGCTACAGTTCTTCAAAAACTGCTCCAGTGTGGGTCCTTTCCGTGGGGTGCAGTCATTCAGGAGTAGGCTCACGGGTTCACAAGTCCTGCTAGCAAACTTGCTCCAGTGGGTGGGTTGTCTCTCCACAGGTCCTGCCAGGAGCCTGCACCAACACAGCCTTCTCACGGGGTCACAGCCTCCTTTGGGCATCTGCCTGCTCTACTGTGGGCTCCTCCCCAGGCTGCAGGTGGATCTTTGCTCCACTGTGACCCTCCATGCCTGCCTCACCATGGTCTGCACCACAGGCTGTGGGGGAACCGATGCTCTGGTGCCTGGAGCACTTCCTCCCCCCTCTTCTCCACTGACCTTGGTGTCTGCAGAGTTCTCTCTCATACATCTTTCTGTCTGTCTGCAAAATCTCCCCTCTTCTGTATTTTTATTCCCTTCTTAAACATATTATCGCAGAGGTATTATGACTGCAATTGGCTTGGCCTTGGCCAGTGGTGAGTCTGTCTTGGAGCCGTCTGGCATTGGCTCTAATCAGACATAAGAAGGCTTGTAACAGCTTTTCACAGAAGCTACCCCTGTAGCATCCCCCACCTTCCCATGGAAACCCAATACGCATTGTAATCAGGGAGAAATGCACAACCCTTAAACACACAAGTGTGTGCAAAGACAGGGAGCAAACTGCAATAAAAAGAGTAAAATTAGCAATCACAACAGATGATTTATACAAATGCCAAACTATTCCTACTACTACATTTTAACCGTATGATCTATGTTCCCATGACTATTTTTAGTCATCTACGGTCTGATACAGGAATATAATTACTGGGAAAACAGACTAAGTATAAAGGAATTCAACCGCAAATCCTAAACTAAAATTAACACACTTCAAGACATCAGTCCCTAAAAGAACATTTCCTAACCAGCAGTGACATAACATGTAGGTTTTATCTGAACCTTGTCAATTTTTCATTATTATTATTCTCAGCTGTGAATACGAGAACTGGATAAAATATTCCAGTAAGTCATAGCAGCAACACACACACAAATATACACTTCTTCCATTTACTTTATCTAAACGTATAGATATCACATCAGTCCTTCTAAGTACTGTTTTGAAGGAAGACCTAGGAATCTTGGTTTATTGTCTTCTACTCACATGCCTGTTCTTTATGAATTCTTTTCTATTTGGTCATAATAAAGTATTTCATTTAGTTAGGCCAGCTACCCAAGGATCCAGATGGTTTCATATCACAGACTTATCTTTCTTATAATTATTTCAAACTTCTGTATGACTTTCAAACTTCATCAGCTATAATTTGGCGTGCCTCTTCCAAGCCATGGGTATTAAATAGCACATAAGCCAAGGAGTAATTCCTTTGTATATTCTCTAGAGATACGGCAACCCTGAGGTATTTTTTTTTCATACCTATTACCTTACTATTTAATGTGTGCTACATTGATTTTCTGTTATTCTTTCTAAATCAAAATGTTGTGAGGCAAAATCTAATACCTTATGGAAATGTATACATTGATCCTGCTGTCTTCTTCAAGCCAAACCATAATCTTCAAAAACAGGATATCTAGCTTCTCATTTTATAGTGGGTTAGTATGCATGGCAATTGCAAATTTTTCAACCACAACTCTATTCCATTAATCCTCATGGATTCTATATACTACCCTCCTTTAACTTTTTAGTTACTCTGTCCAGAAGCATCTAGTTTCTGATAGGGTTGGTTCTGACATACCTTACTCCCAAATACAAAATAGGTATGGCTATTGAATATTTTAGCTTTCTGTATGTTATTACTGACATTTTTGTACTTCCATTCAGTGTTAAACTATAGTAACATACTATACTAGAACTACTGTGAAAATTCTTTACTCTTAACCAGTTTCTCAAAGATCTTTGAGTGGTTTTTCTCTTCTTTTATCTATTTTCTATTATATTCAATGACACAATTCTTCTTTTCTGATTTTTTTTATGGACTTTTTTCCTCTTTAAGTAATACATAGTTTAAAAAAGGAGAATACTGTCAACTTTTTCCTTTTATGCAGTAAAATGGTCTCAAGGTGGTTCCTAAAAATCATTTATATTTTCCTTTTCAGTACTTTTTCTCTGTATAATTTAGCTCACAGTTCTTTTTCTTAAAGAAATCATAATTAATATAAAATTTTCCTATGCCTTAGGCAGTCTTTCTTGGCTGATTAAGATGTAATCTATAATTTTTAGAAATTCTAGTGATATTTAACTATTGGCAAAGTTTCTAGAAAGCTTCTCAGACTGAAGTCCCTTATGATAACATAGGTGTTTATTTTGTATTTTCTAAATATAATAAGTATGTCCTTATGAAACCAATCAGCTTCTTTCAGCCTCACTCAGAAAGAGGCCTTTTTCATAAATTGTCACCACTTACATAGACCATCTACTTCAAACACTTACATAGACCATTACCACTAATGCTAGCATTCTAGTCATATGAATTGCACCATCAAGCTTCATTGTCAGATTTTTTAAATATGTGACTTCTCAGGATTTGGAAGTTCACATTATCTGTCTGTATCAAAATTTTGAACTGAATCTTTTATTTTTCACTTCTGCATTTTGTTTCAGTGTCTTCTATCCAATAAAGCACTTCAATATGAAACTATAGCTGTTTAAAAAGAAGTCCCTGGGCAGTACATTGTGCCACTCTTTTTTGATATGATTTAAACAATGTTTGGCAGTCTTCCCATGTGATAATGGACTTCTCACTGAGCTTGCCCAGTACTCTGAGTCCAGAAGTCCCTGTTTCCCTCTGTTGCCTTGAAGCCATACAGCATTTCAAGTTAACTGTTTGCTGGGGGGGGGGGGGGGGTATTTTTGTTGGGTTTTTTCGTTTGGTTGGTTGGTTGGTTTTGCGGGTTTTTTTTTTTGGTTTTTTTTTTTTGGTATGCTTTCCACACAACTCAATACTAAAAGTGTAAAAAGCATCATTCCCAACTTCTCCTATCACACCAGCATCAGAAACTGTGCTAAGGAGATGGAAGTAGACTCTTAAAACCATATTTTCTTCAGTCCATTTTGTCCAAAAGTACATTTCATTGCTTTTATATTTTTTTTGAAGCCTAAAGTTTAAACTTTTCACACTATAGGCTACACATTCATTTTCACAGGCCAAATCGTTCCATTAGCAGCCTATTTTTACTTTTCTGGATTGACACAAACAAATAGACACTTGCTTAGCAGTTGCACTCTATCCTGAAAAGTTTGTGAAATCAGAATGACAGTTTTCAATCTGAGCAGAAGAGAATTCAATGAACTAATTAAATCATCCCGAGCACAGATATTCATTTCATAAACAGTTGACAATGACAATAAGTAGGCACAAAGATCATTTTTTATGTACCTTGCCAGGCTATCTTATGAACTTAATCATAAAGCCCCAAATAATCACAAAGTATGTCCTTTTCTTTTTATCTATCCATTTATACAAGGTATAATAATTATCAACGTACTTATATGACAATTAAGTCAAATACAAATTTGCCGATCCTATTAACTTTATACCTAGTAATTTTCCACAGGATGATGGTGGAACTTTATGGTGTTTGCCTAGTTGTGCAATGCTGAATTCTATCACCTGTTTTAGCTAAGTAATATTACAAGGGATTTGTTCATTCTCAAGACATGGAGAGTACTTCTCATAAAATATCACCATTTAAAATTTCAGTTGCAAATTTCTTTCATGATAATACAGTTCCAACATTCAGTCCTCTGCAGCAGCAGTGATCTGTAAAAGGGATAACTTGACATCATGACTTGCTGGGAAAAGTAGGGTCCAGATTACTAAACCATGACCTTTTACTTTTATCAGAATTTCCCAGTCAATGTCTGCTCTAAATAAAAAATGGTGCCTCTTAAAACTACTTTACAAAATCGTGGAAACTGTGGAGGAAAAAAAACCCTCCAAATCTGTAAAGAAAAAAAAAATATACTGAATAAATATTAAGATATAGACAATATGTACATTGGCACCGACACTGCAGTAACATGTATTTGCACAGAAAATAGTTTTCAGGAGCACAGAATGCTGCTAGCCATCATTGCCAGAGAAGAAATGCATGTCTCCTGACACCTGCAAAATAAACATGGATTTACAATAGCCCATAATAAATGAAACATAAAACACACAAACAGAAATCACTGCTCTTCTTACTGACAAGTATCACACCAATGGTTAAACTTTAACAAGTCAGGCCTTGATCCAGCAAGATTCTTTCAAATTTTGATTAAACATTCCCATTGTTTAACTGGTGTTATCTCTGACTATATTTTTTTTACACTGGAGGACATATTTCTGTGAAGGTAATTTTATGTTAATCAAGGCTAAAAAGAAATTTTGTATAATGGTGAAAAAAAAATATGTTTTCATATCTGCTCTATCAATTGCTCTCATTTGGGGAAGCTAAAAGGTAAAATGGGACAAGCTCTTCCCTTCAGTAAATGTCAGTCAAGTTATGTGACAGGTTGTCAGAGATGACAGGATTCCACAGTTCTCCATAACCTAAAAATAGAAAATCGTCCATCTTCATCAAATTAGTAGGAAATTTCTACTGTCCCATTCCTCACGGAATTGTACTTATTCTGCAAAGATAAAGGAATTTTAAAACACCCCTGGAGAAGAAATCAGAGAAGCTTACTGTAAGTACCCACTATCAATAAAGCACCACACTATCTTCATTTGCTCTCTCTCCTAAACAAAAACACACACAATTACCCATCAAATTCCAAATCCTTCTAGACAGCTGGACAGTAAAAACTGAAATTCACATCAAATCAATGCAAATATTATTAGGCCCCGTGTTCCATTTTGTCTGTTCCAGCTGACTGGATTGTTGAGCTAGTGCACAGAAAAGCAATGTACTTTGTTTTGCTTTCAAGGACCATGGATTACCAAGTCACAGAGTCATTAAAACTATTCCTAAAGACAAAAATACAATTGACATTAACAGCAATCTTGGGGAAAAAAATCAAATTAATTTGGCCAGAGGGACTGCCTATATGCATTTTTAAAAATCATTAGGACTTGCTCTTAACCTATTTAAAAAAGAGCAAGATAGGAAAGAAGACAAAAGAAGAAAACATATTTGTGAATTATGGAATGCAGAAGAAGACACAATGTATCTCACAGAAAGTGAATCTATTATGGAACAGTAACCCTATCCATATGGGGGCCAAATATAAAGGGAAGGGAAAGAACTTCAACTCCTCAAAAGTTAGATATTTTATACAGTTGAAGGAGAAAACAATTCTACTGTGTATGAAGGAAGGAAATACAGGAGAGGTTTGTATCAGGCTGATCATGATCCTATGTTACAGTGTTATATACAGGTTCAAGAAATAGTTTCAGATTTCAAATCTATCATTTCCCCACCTGTTTTGTTTCTGATCCTATGAAACTCTATGCAGTTTCCTATTGGCCTCATTGATGAATCTGCCATAGTCCCTCACATAAAAGCATCGCTACTCATAGTATGTTTAATGACAGAAAAATAGAGACTATCCTTGTATCAACCATTACGGGATCCTAACAGTATAGTTATTATAAGGTAACAGAAACAACTGCCATTTACAATCAAAATGACAGACATGGACAATTGCTAAAAATAATATTTTTTAAATGGTACCTTTCCCTTCCAGTAACTTAAGAAACAAGATCATATTGGGGATAATCCCATGTTTGAAGACAATTTTCTTTTGAATAAAAAGCCAAGAATGAAATATCGCATATGGCCATAAAGCAAAAATGTCTGTGGAAATAAATTATCTACCAATAATCCAATTGCTTGTTGCTTGCAGAATTTCAATCTCTTAATTATATACATTCATTCTGAGTCACTTGTCCATAACTGAGATTCATTAACGGTCCGTTCAGGTCTCTGAAACTATTTAACATCTTTTGTGTCCAAATAAAGTACACTATCATCAAGCTTTCAGACAACAAAGGTAGAGTTATGTCCTTGGATATATTTATTTTACATTGTAGTTAAATAAATTAGAACACACTAATTTATCCACCATGGTTTTATTGTTTTATCACTATTTAAAAGATTCTTTATGTATTTTTATAATTTCTAATATCAGTGGGACATTAGCAGCAGTTTGATGCAGTCCACCTAAATACCTGAAAAAAAATCAAATCTAATATCCACACACTATCAGAGCTTTTTGTTTTTATTAAAATGTCCCCTCATCATGGTTCCGTACATATCCAAACCAGTTCAGTTTTCACATTACATATTTTTTGAGAATGTGTATCCATGTAACTGGTTAAGGATTTAGATTTGAGTGGAGGCATTCTAACAGAAACTCAGTATGAAAACTGGACTCCTAAGACTACAATCACCTTTAGGACTTAAACATATTGTAAAATTTAGCCAGCCTGACGTTCAGAGGAACAGTATGTTCTTTATTAAAACAGAACAATAAGAAGCAAACATTAGGCATAAAAGAAATTAAAAAGTCATTCCACCAAAATAGCAAACTGAACAACTTTGTAGGAAATATTAAGTTTTGGGAGAAGCCTAGTTCTGTTCTGTCAAAAGTACGGAGAATCCTCAACTGAGACTAGAAGAAGCTGCTACCTCTACTTGTGACTCAGAAGAGCCGAAACAAAATTAGGCCTTCTGACTTTGATTAGAGACGCAGAAATAAATGTTATTCTATTGTTTAATATTTAACACAATCATCAGGGATGAAGAAAATCAGGCTATTTATATAGCAAAATATATGTAGCATATATGTGTATGTCATATATATTTTATTATCAAAGCATGTATACATCCTTTTTCTGTGTTTCTGAAGCATGTGCAAATGAATGTATCCTTCAGGGTGTCTCTAGTTATTAAATACTCTGAATTATGTGTGGAAACTTGTCACCCATAAATGCATATTAACTCAAAATGGTTGATCTTAAACAGGCAAGTACTGAAAAGAACCCATCACCCAGTTGTTGGCATGGTTTTCTGAGAAGTGTGATGTTATCATCAAATTTCTCTCAGTACAGACAGACAGATCTGAAATTCATTTGTTCATAATCCATGTGACTATTCTAACCACTTGAATGGATATTACATAAAAGGTGCATGTCAATTCTTTCATCTTCATCTGCATGTTCTGAGGACACTCTTCTTTTGAGAAGGTAGACAGTAAAAACCCTGTGGTATCTTACTGCCTCACTGAAGCTAAAAAAAACTTCTGCCACATAAACATGAAGAAACTTCATTCACAAAGTACTCTGCAATCATGAAAATATCTCTGTACATTTCAACAATTAACATCATTTATACGTCTGCAATTGTGTAGGCAATATAACCTACTCTGCAGTTAGATAACAACAATAATACTGGTATTTTCTAACGAGGTAACTTAGCAAACAATGGTGTAGGCAAAATAGACTTCTTCAGTACTGAATAATTCTGTTACATCCAAGCCTTTAAAAGCCCTGACACTGATATTCCAAAGATACCTGTAATTAGCCAATTATTTTACCTACTATAAGCTATATTTGAAATGTAGGCTGATTGGCCATACACTGTATCTTACTAAAACATACCATAGTGTGTTACAGGTTAAATGAAGCCAAACTACAAGTTGTAAGACAGGTTTTGCTATTAGGACACTGCAGAAATTTGGATTTTCTCTTTTTTGCCACTTTGCCTGCTTTAACAACTTGGTGTGAATTTTTACATAAGAGCCTGCTTACAGTTCTTATTTTAACAGATTGCTAGATTGTTTTAACAGGTTAACAGATGTGGAAACTCACTGAACTTTTTACTGCTTTCAGAAGCTCAGAAGAGAAACATTTCAGTGTGAATTTTGGCTTTATTGACAAAAAGACATTTAGAAGGTTTCCACCTATGCATTCAGTACTACATTGTCAGATTTTTCCCAAGATCACTACTGAAGGTTTTGGAATTGGTACCTTAGATTCATCAAATATTCATTCTACTAGAGAAATTTTATCTTCCCCCTATTTTCATGTGAATAACTATTGAGAAAAGTATTCATTTGTTTGGAGATTACAGCCTTTTTTCCAATAGACAAGAACAACTATCTGAGTAACAGCCATTGAAACACCCCTTTCTTAATACTTCTTGTCAGTATTACTGTAGCCTACAAAGGATAACATTTGTGATTTCCCCCCACTTCTAGGAGAATAGCCAGGTTTGCCCAGATATCATGGAAACAGAATTTGGCCACCAAATCTTTATGATCAATGAGTGTGAAAGACAAAACTTTCAGTGTGACTAGCAGACCACAAGATTGTATTTGTAGCCTTAGGCCTCAAAAAAAAAATCCAACTATAATTACTGAAGAACTAAACTAAAATAATAGACCCCTTCTTCAATTTGTAAGTAGAAGAGTATTTGAGGAAGAAGAAATTTGATCTGCAAGCTTTGGAATATATTGAAAAACCCAATATGCTTCCAATAGCTGTTTTCACATCTTCACAGAATTAATTTCCTTTAGTGCTCAAAACTACTCTGACACTAATTTCCACTAGAATCTGAGAAAATATGCAACAAAATACAAACTCAGTCTTTCCTGCAACAATGTCATCTAAAATGCTGGAGGGTTATAAAAAGAATTTAACTACCCCAGAGATACATTCACACTGCATTGACAGCCACAAAGATGGCTTTTTAGGACTCTTGTTAAAATGAGTTAGGAGGCACAGCTTACATTTTTCACTCACACTATGGTTTGACAGATATGATAACGGGTCTTATTCCAGTGTTTATGAAAAATCAGTATCAGACCAAGAGTGTCTTACAGCTTTGGTTGCACAACAGGCAGATAGAAGCTGTTAGTGTGAGCTATATAAAATAACCTCGTGAAGTTAGATGGTTTAGTTTAAAAAAATAAATTATTTATGTGTAAGAAATACTTCCTTAATAGAGGAACTGCTAAAGTTAAGACAGAAAAATATTTATTGAGGCAAAGACATTATATTGATATGAGAATAATCTTCTAAGCTTAGCTACTTGAAAAGGATGTAATTTCCAATAGCTGATCAAATCAAATCTATTTCAAGATATACTAGTCAGCCTTCTTGGAAGCCTATAATTAACAAACTATTAGTTTGGTCATAATTTTCATATGCAAAATCTGATACTAAATGGCTTGTATTTCTTATTTTTTTCCTACATCATGCTAGGGAACACGATATGAAATAAAGCAGTGTATGTGAAATAAAAGTCTCAGTAAAATTTTTGCTCATTATTTTCAATGCCAAGAGACAAAAACATAGAGGGTGTAATTTCCAAATGGACATGTGTATATCTATTTAGGAAGAAGGATATGAATTAACAGGGTGGCAGTGGCAGTGAATAAAACATAGGAAATCTGCTGGGTTTAGGTGAAAGAAAGCCCTATTTACTCTCCGGCAGTTCTACCACAGTCCCAAATTCTTCAGTGTGCATAGCTAATAGCTGCAGAAGAGAGATCTGATATCAAAGACATTGCAGGTTAAAGGGTGGTAATTAGCTCTGAGGCAAGCATAATAAAAGAGGGCAATGCAGGGTGGGGGTAAGGAGAGTTATTGTCGATAACTGGCCAATATGAATTTGTTTAAGCTCTCTCTAACCTCAAAGAATGTCAGTCTGAAGGTTCTTGATAAATCCAGTGAGGATGCCTGTCAGCCTCTTACCAAGTTACTGGACTGAAGCTATCCACTAAAGACCGAACAAATTAAAAAAGAAAGCAAAGTAAAAAATCAAAATAAAGGATGATGAGTTCCTCAACTTTGTGTTAAAAAATATCTCTGGGAATCCATCAAAAGTTAAATGTTTGGTGTTAAATCCCTGACAGACAATATTATCCACGTCACTTTATTATTAAGAGCACAGCACCAAAGTCATGCACACATTTACTAGTAAATATTACAAAAGATAAAAGGACTCTGCTATTATAAATTGTAAAATTATGGGGAAATGTCATATTGGTTGGGCATTTCATAAACTCCTAAGCCCATACCAGTGAAATACATTCATCTGTGCATTCTGAATGTACAGTAAATCAACCACCTCTGCCAGTGCTCAGTTTCAGTCTTCCAAGTTCTACATCTGAGAATGCAGAGAAAAGCTTCAAGCTAAAGAGCTCACACCTAAGTCTAGAAAAAGACACATCTGCTTAACTGTTACCAAATAGTGTCCCCTGATCACAGTCAAGAAATGCCTGACATCACTGGCACAGGTCAAGCCCCCACAGAGAATGTTTTAAGGGCTGTGCCCAGCGTGCTGGGTTCCGTGGCTGCTATGAACCTGTATTCCTACATGCAGAGGGAAGCACTGATAAGGTCTCAGCTGGTGCTGGGGCATGTCTGCACCAGATTCGAGGTCTTTCTCCGCTTCTGATCCTGCAGCTGCGTTCCCAGCTCTCGCGGTCTCGCTACAGGTGGTGCAGGGGACACACAGTTCAGACACCTGACCCAAACTGACCAAGGGAGTATTTCATGCCATAGTACATCATGCTCGGGGCAGAGGTGAGGGTGAGGTCTGGGAGCCATTATTCTCTCTCTTACCCTCTTGCTTGTTTACTTCCTGGCACTTGCTAACACTCTCCCTCACTCCTGTGTCAGCTGCTTTGCTAACTCCAGTGCTGGCTCATTCATGAAAGAGTTGGTGATTTTGTTTAGTTTTCCCAGTCACGCTGTCGCTGATAGGATTCACTCAGAATTTGCTACAACAGCTCTCAGGCCACAGCTCTCAGTCTGCAATTGCTCTTGGGCTCCCTAGGTCTGACTGTCACTACTCAGCACATTGTGGTGCACTGGACAGTGGCTGGTTTAATTACTGGTTATTAGTAGTAGTATTTGTATATATTAATTTAGATTTAATTAATAAATAGTTCTTATCTCAATTTTACGAGCTTCATTATTTCTTTTTCCTCCAATTCTCGTCCACTGGAGGAGGGGAGAGGGATTTGTGAGGGCAGCTTCATGGTATTTTGCTAGCCAGAGTTAAACATGACACCCAGTTAGCATTTGCATGCAGAAATATCATTGAGGGAACAACAAGAAAAAATAAGAACATAGACAAGATGAGCCTGTCCACTCAACTCAGGGCTAGAAACACTTTCAGGAATAAGTTCAAGAAAAGCCTAGTGATTAAGATATTCTTCTAGAAGAAGAAAAAATCTGAGAGCCACTTTAACATTCTAGTTAAGTCTAGTCCAAAGTATCACAGATTCATTAAATCTTTATTAAATACTGGTTTGGCTTTGAATTTGACTGTGTAAGGTCACAATTCACTCAAATTCATTTATTTTGCAGCAAGATAATTCTTTTGTAAAAAAGCATAAAATATATAGATATGAAAGGGGAAAAAAATTACGTACTTTAATGTTTTAATTAATATTAGTCAAAACTTGGAGACTAGCAGATAGATTTTTAAAAAACACACACCAAAAATAGTGACATCATTTACTTAACTGAAAAACAATCTTAGGACAAAGACCACACCAAGCCTTATCTATTATGTTGTGACAGGACAAGGGGTAATGGCTTTAAATCAAAAGAGGGTAGATTTAGATGAGCTATAAGGAAGAAATTCTTCACAGAGAGGGTGGTGAAGCACTGGAACAGGTTGCCCAGAGAAGCTGTGGGTGCCCCATCCCTGGCTGTCTTCAAGGCCAGGCTGGATGAGGCTTTGAGCAACCTGGTCTAGTGCAAGGTGTCCCTGCCCATGTCAGGGGGGTTGGAACTAGATGATCTTTAAGGTCCCTTCCAACCCAAACCACGCTATGATTCTGTGATTTCTTGGACCAATTAGAAAAACTAACTCCAGTGTTAGTGACTCTAAAAGAGGATAATTATCAATTTCCATGTACTTTCTCAGGATTAAGTCATAGATTTATTCTGTTGCTGTGTAGGAAAGAATCAAATGATTATGCTTCAGTGAAATTTGGTGGCCATAAGCAAAACATGAGCAAGAGTCAGAACATACCTTGTTTTTCCACTTGCAATTGAAGACTACAGGCTCTCAAACTTTGCAGTCCATAGAATATTTTTCTGCATTATCTGTATCTCTGCATTAACTGTCTCCAGAGATGCTTATAGATGTGATATATGAGCTCATGAGGTGGCTGCCTCAGATACTTTGCATTTTAGGATCAGTGGAAATGTTGCATAAAGCAGACAGCAAGAATTTGGCAGTTGTTCACATGTGAATAATTTTTAAAATGAGGGTCAGAGGTGTAAAGTAGAACAAAGTTATTAGATCATATTCTCCCACTTAGTGAGTTTTTTGTCCCTGTAACCTTCATCCCTCAGATTGCTGAACTGCATGAAGAGCAGTACTTCTATAACACAAAACAAAATCTTTTACTACAAATACAATACATGCAGGTTATTTCAGTGTAACTAGATTTTACACAACAGGACATGTTGGCAAACACAGAGCACCAGCTGTCAGCACTCAGCTGACAAGATTATTTGTTCTGTTAATTATCTAGGTTGGTTCATTGTTACATTGCAGTCTAATTATAGTGGAAGTTATATGATCACTTCTATCACTGATCATTTAGCTCTATGAATCAAATTTTACTTTCAAAAGGAAAATTCATCAATCTGGATCTTTAGATTACAGAGATGAGCACCAGGAATAATCTCATTTTCATTCTTTTTTTTTTTTTTTTTAACTCTTAAGACACTCAGTTTCAGTGAACAATGTCAAGTGCAAATTACACCTTAGACTGTCTCCTAGAACTCTGAATATTTTGAAATTCTTAGGTTCTGGTAACATTTTGTGATCTTCAATCACAAAAGGGAGGGCAGCAAAACACTTGCCTAAGACTTTGTTCACACTGGCATCATATGTAACACACTCTTGAAATTTGATAGGCAGCAGAAACTTTTGACTGATTATGCTCAAATGTGCTTTATGTTATGAAAAAGCAACCCGACCAGCAAAGACCACTGTTCTGTTCCTACTGAGAAGAAATGGAAATTTCATGAGAGTGTCTACTAATAAAGCAAGGTAATAGCAAGTACTACTTTTGAATAAAAAACAAGTTCTAACAAAATCCAATATCATCCACACACTTTATACGGAGAGTGCTGTCATACATGTTGATCACATGGAAACTTTAAGCTGAAAGACATAGGTCTCCCTTAGATTCGTTGGGCTTTAAGTAATTCTTCGAATCATATAATCATAAAATGATTTGGGTTGGGAGGGTTTTTGAAGATCATTCTAGTTCTCTCCATAAAGAATTTCTTCCTGATGTCCAATCTAAATCTTCCTTCTTTCAATTTAAACCCACTGCCCCTTGTGCTGTCACTACATGTAAAAAAGTCCCCTCCAGATTTCTTGTAGGCACCTTCAGGTACTGGAAGGCTGCTATAAGGTTTCCATGGAGACTTCTTTTCTTCAGGCTGAACAAGCCCAACTCAGACTCTCTTCACAGGAGAGATGCTCAGTGTTCTGAGCATCTTCATGGCCCTCTGGACTTGCTCCAACCTGTCGATATCCTTCTTATGTTGGGGGCCCCAGAGTTGGACACAGTACTGCAGGTGGGGTCTCACAAGAGCAGAGAGAGAGAAACCCCTTCCTCCAGCTACTGACCACATTTCTCTGGATAAAGCCCAGGACACAGTTGACTTTCTGGGCTGCCAACACACATTGCTATCTCCTCCCCTAAGTCCTTCTCCTCAGGGCTGCTCCCAATCCATTCTTTGCCCAGCCTGTACTTGTGCTTGGGATTGCCCCAACCCATGCCCAAAACCTTGCACTTGGTCTTGTTGAACTTTATGTAGTTGGCCCAGGTCCTCCTCTCCAGCCTGTCAAGGTCCCTCTGGATGGCATCTCTTCTCTCCAGTGTGTCAACTGCACCACGCAGCTTGGTGTCATCAGCAAACCTGCTGAGGGTGCGCTCAATCTGACCATCATGTTACTGAAAGATATTGAACAATGACAGTCCCAAAACTGACCCCTGAGGAACACCACTCATCACTTGTTTCCACCTGGACATTGAGCCATTGACCACAGGTCTTTGAATGTGACCATCCAGCCCATTCCTTATCCACCAAGTGGTCCATCTATCAAATCAATGCTTCTTCAATTTCGAGACAAGGATGTCATGTGGGAAAGTGTAAAGTACACCTGCACACGTCCAGGTAGTTGATGCCAGTTGATCTTCCCTTACTTATCAGCACCACAACCCCACCATATAAGGCCACCATGTTTGTCAGGCATGTTCTGCCCTTAGTGAAGCCATGTTAGCTGCCACTAATCACATTCTCATTTTCCATGTGCCTTAGCATAGTTTTCAGGAGGTTCTGCTCCATGATCTTGCCTTGTACTGACTGGCCTGTAGTTCTCCAGATCTTCTTTTTTTCTCTTTTTAAAGGTAGGGGATATTCTTCCCTTTTTCCAGTTAGGGGGAATTACTTGGCAGCTTCTGATTTCTGCCATTTTGTATGGATTTCAAAGGCCCATTGCCCACCGGTCTTTGAATGGCCCCATCCAGCCCATTCATTATCCACCAAGTGGTCCATCCATCAAATCAATGCTTCTTCAATTTCGAGACAAGGATGTCATGTGGGAAAGTGTAAAGTACACCTGCACAAGTCCAGGTAGTTGATGCCAGTTGATCTTCCCTTACTTATCAGCACCACAACCCCACCATATAAGGCCACCATGTTTGTCAGGCATGTTCTGCCCTTAGTGAAGCCATGTTAGCTGCCACTAATCACATTCTCATTTTCCATGTGCCTTAGCATAGTTTTCAGGAGGTTCTGCTCCATGATCTTGCCTTGTACTGACTGGCCTGTAGTTCTCCAGATCTTTTTTTCTCTTTTTAAAGGTAGGGGATATTCTTCCCTTTTTCCAGTTAGGGGGAATTACTTGGCAGCTTCTGATTTCTGCCATTTTGTATGGATTTCAAAGGTCCTGCACCTGGGTTGGGG
>NW_010232831.1:92071-93948 GCF_000690775.1 Eurypyga helias | reverse complement strand
CCGCCTCGGCTCCTCAGAGCGCGGCTGGGCCGGCCCTCGCACAGGCACCGAGGCTGCTGCGAACAAAAGGGCTTAGGGAAATAAAACCCTTCGGCTGAGAAGAGTGCGGAAGGCGAGGGCAGGCGGTGTCGGTTGTGAATATTTTCTGATTTTTCCAGAAATCAAGCAGAAGATTGAGCTGCTGATGTCAGTTAACTCTGAGAAGTCGTCCTCTTCAGAAAGGTACCGCTGCATCTCGCATGAGCCATTCCCGGGTAGCACCGCCAAGCAGCCGCGCAGGGCTCTTTTCTTTTCCTTGGCAAGTTTGCTGGCATCGTTTACGTACTGCATGCTGGTTATTGTACCGTGTCCCTTGAGCCTCTCTTTTTGGTTAAGCTTTGTGCGTATTTGCAGAAATTTATCGTTTTCTTTCCTTTTTTTTGGAGGGGGGGTTAATGAAGCCTACTGGGCTGCAGCATGCAAATCCTGCTCCGGCGGGCGGCTGGCTGGTGTGTGCTGGTGTTGCAGACCTCGCTCCCATTCGTGCGAACAGCATCTCGGTTTCGAAATCCGCCTTTGAAGACCTGGCGTTTTTGTTGTGTTGCAGGAAACCGTTCCACGGTTGCCAAGGGTCCCTTTCGGTTTAGGTGCATAGGAAATACAACTTGGTGAAGCGTTTCGTGTCCTGTTATGTGGAAAGGGAGTGTCCTTTGCAAAGTAGCTCAGGAATAGCAAATCCTACAATTAGTCACATTCTGTAGGCTAGATGTGATCCTTGTTCAAGTCTGTGCTAGGAAATGGAGCAGTCGCTGCATGCAGTAATGGTTCATGCCTGCAGGTAAGGACAAAATGACTCAGAAGTGTTTTTAAAGCAATTATTTTATCCGTCAATCAGATCATTACAATTTCAAGTAGCTGTTTCATTTTAAAGAAATATTTCGAGGTACTAAATGCACATTAAGTTTTCTGATGTGAAATAACCTCCTGGTGATTATTTTGTTGATTTTAAATGATCTACTCCAGCTCACTTCTGTTTTGCTTTTGCGACCGAATTTTAGGAGAGATTTTTATTTTCAAAATGCTTGAATTCAGAGCAGCATAATACCATTTTCTTTCAAATTATTTACAGTAATCATTTTGGCTGCATGCAAAAGGCCATCTGAATGTTCTATTTTGCCATTTTAATATTGGACGTTGGGGAAAAAATACTAATTTTAAGCTCTCAAACTGCATGCTTAGCTGAAATTATCTGAGGTACATTTTATATGGCTCAGCATAGAAAGATATGATAATGCACTAAAAGCTATCTTAAGGAAACAGGCTAAAAGAAATCTTTCAAAATGAACGAGTGCTGTGTGTCATGCATGGCTTTAAAAACGCAAAATAACCAGTTTGGTTTGATTTATGTTTGTGTAAGATACATAGAAGCGAACTGCATTGCCTTTCACTAGCTATAGGATAACAAAATATCAGCAATGAGAGATACAGAAAATGGTGGGGGGGAATGGGTTGTTAAGTCACCTTTCCAAAATGGAGAAATATAAGAAGAGCTTTTAGAGATATTTATTTATTTATTCAAAATTAAGAATCATGAAAGAAAATGTTCATGTTTACTCGTTTACCTCTGTCCCACCCTGATGCCTAAAATTTTTTAAACACAAGACTGATAAAATGGTGGTGATAACCAGAGTGGATGATGGGCTGAAAAATAGTGAAGGAAACAGGTGTTAACTTGGTTTTTGGAAAGGCTTTTGTTGTCATGCTGTGGGGGAATTCGGTATATAATAGAGATTTATTTTATCCATATGTTACGCAGCACTCTAAAACTGACCAGTCTGTTTTTGAGCAAAACGTGCTCATAGTTGAACTAATGGTAGTCCTAGACGAATGGGTCCCTG
>NW_010232831.1:5892-92037 GCF_000690775.1 Eurypyga helias | reverse complement strand
CATTTCGCTGAGATCCATTTAAATGCCGTTCATTAAGAAGTAAGATTTATAACAGCGTGATGCGTTGTCTTGCAATAAAGATTAAAATGTGAATGTTGTATATGCACATAGATTTCCTCTGAGAATTTAAATATGTGGTACTCTTCACTTGGAGATTGATTGGGCATAGCAGCTGCACAATTTATGTGTGCAGTTATAAATGAAAACAACTTCATATATTAGTGGAGATTTTTTTTTTTTTTAAAATAACCACCTTCTTTTCACCCATCTAAAAATAGACTGAATTTTTTGCAAGCTGTTATGAAACAGTGCTGTCTATCCTATTAGCTGCCAGTTCCTTTCAAGGCCCTTTCAAAATCACTGTGTAAGATGTTTTTAAGAAAAAAAAAAAGCATAGTAGTGAGTGTTTGAACTGCTAAAGTGTCCTCAATTGGCAGTATAGCAAAATGTGTGTCCATACCGTACGGACATGAAAACATGCATGTTTTTGACAAGCACAGAAGGAGAATTCATGCTTGTGTATCTTTTTTATTATCAGTTTTTACCCTTGCTCCTAGTGCTTGGGCTTTTTGAGCAGCTTGACTTCTCCGGATGGAAGATCTGAAAGAGTCTGTGGCTTGTTTCTTGTTTTCTGCACTAGCAGAGGCTGCTAGACAGTGCCTGCATAGCGGGAGGGGAGGCGAGAGGAGGGGAGGTGCTCTGTGCATTTACAGAAACTGTTGAAATGGGAACAGGGAAGGAATGAGAGAGAGGCCCATGACACCTCTTTCTTTGGTTGGTCTCTGGTTTTACAAGGCAGTTTACTGGTTATAGGTTTTCCTGCTCACTTGGCCAGTTCAACATGTTAACCTATCCTAGAGGAAAAAATCCAGGAGAAGGAAGCTGAAATATAATGGATGGTTTGCCTCTTATGGAATCTCAACATGTTAGAAATCCTGCAGCATTCTCTTGGGGTAGTTAGTTGTTATGTTTTTAAGAGGCATTAGAAATGAGATGAACCCTTCTGTTGAAGATCCTCTGAGATGTTAAAGTCATTGCAGCCTTGAAAAGTAAATTAATAAAAACCTGAGACATTTTTCGTAGCAAGAATCATCCTTCACCTTTCACCTTACCCGCCCCTAGAAAAACTAATTACAGTTGGGGGGTGGGCGTGTAAGAGCTGTGTTTTGGTGTGTTACAGGCTATTTCATTAGGCAAACAAAATCAGACAGCATGTATAAGTTCGGAATTTCTGAGGAGTTAATGCTGCCAGTGTGCATGTTAGCAGCCTGTGGCAAAGTCCTCCTGCCTTGTTGATAAGGTATCCCGGGTCACTAGGGATGCGTCTGTGCACATGGACGGTCACAGCAGATCAGGTAACCTACTGTAACTTGTTACGCTGCATTGATTTGTTTGGATGCCTGAGCTTTATGTACACTGTGGAAACGTTTTCCTACAGCATGCTTACAATGTGACACACACCTGGTTTCTTTATTTCATCAGTAGTAATTCAGCTGCAGTCTAGCCCCATGTGTTGGGTTTCAGCGGAGGCTGCAGGGGGTTACTTGTCCAAGCCTTGCAGCTGTCATTAGAAAGCAAGTGGCAGCAGCCAGAGGGAGGAGGATGGTCTTGCAAGGACCCTCCAAGAAAGCAAAAATACTTTCATTTCTGTTGTATGAGTTACAGCACTCTTCTCGTGTACAGTGTACTCAACCCTTTGAGCTGTAAGGATTTTGGTGGTGGGGTTTTTTGTTTGTTTGTTTGTTTTTGGTTTTGCCTTTCTAAGGGCTTTATGGAATTCCTTGCAAGTTTCTGTTTTGTTTTAGGACAAGTCAGTTCTTCCACCTGGATCCCTTTCCACTCTTGAGACTGCAAAACACTAATGTTCATAGTGTTTTTCTTTTTCATACTTTAGGACAGAGAAGTTTTGGGGGGTTTAGCTCTGATTTTGGATTCTAAATTTATATCATCTTAGCAATGCAGTTTGACCACAGGGTATTTACTGCTAAAGGTTATTAGCAAGGCCGGTAAGTCTGAAGTATTTGACCTGCTCTTTTCTACTCTTTCTGCGAAGAGTGCATATACATGTTTGTTTAAAATGAATTTCTGCTTTAAAAAAAATTAATAGCAGCCACTCAGGAGCAGTCTTAAAGTAGATAACCAGTGTGTATATAATTAAATTTTCATGATTTTGAGGGGTTTATCAATAGCAGTAAAGGGAAGATAGTTTCAAATGACTGCAGGACAGCAAGGTTTAAGGACAACTGTTGGGGTTTTGTTTTGTGTTTGGGTGTTTTTTGGTGGGGTTTTTTTAGCTTTGGGCTCTGTATACCCCTGTCTCTTTGTAATTTATCTTTGCAGAGTAAATTAAATGTATTTCTCGATGCTTTTAGAATGCAGTCAGGGATAAAATAAAGGAGTAAGAAATATAAAATAATGAGGAGGAAGAAAGAAGATGGAAACTAAATACTGTCTGCTTCCTTTCCTCAGAAGAGACCTAATGTTAGTTGATACAAGAAGCATTGTGAAAACAAGTTATGATGCCGAAGGATTCCTTCAGGTTAAGGGACACGTGGATTGTTTTTGTTTGGGTGTGTGTTTTGGGTTTTTTTTTGTGTGTGTGTATTTCTTTTTTTAATTTAGTTTAACTGTGGATGCACTACTCCTAAGGCAGAAGTGTCACTTGCAATGAAGTGCAGAAATAAAACACATGTTTCAAAGTAGAACCGCCATCAGCTTGCAACATTTAGTATAAGCTGACGTTGCTGTGTGTCAGACAAATGTTTTGGAATATTTATTAGAGAATAGGGCATTCTAAAATAATAATTCATCAGTTCTACCAACTTCTTAATGAGTTTTAAAAATAATGTATTTTCTTTAGCTGTCTCGCCACGGCAATTCAAATTTATTTTCAGTAGTCATTTAATTTTAATTTTTCAGTTTTGTTTAATATATGATAACAATGAACAGTGTAAATGTTCCCTTTTTTCCCTCAAAATTACAAGCTAGTAGTGCTATTTGTTGTATTTTATCATAGGATGATTTCCTCCCTACTTCTATCTTAATGTGGGCCCTAAGCTTTGTCTAGGGAGGCACTTCATTCCACCACCAAACTCTGGTGACAGTGTGCCTAAATAGCTCTGTTAGACTACTTATTAGTTTACTAAAATTGGTCCAAAATAAATCCTGGTTTGTGTATGTTTCGTATTAAAGGTTTCACAGGCTCATTGTTTAACGTGCAAGGCGCTTAAATGAAGTATGAAAGGGATGTAGAGACAAGGAATGCTGCAACATGCCATTGTGCTTGTGTAGGGGAAAAAAAAGGAAATAGCGTATGTAGAAGCAGCCACTTGTGGAGCAGCTTTTTCAGTCATGGTGATATTTTTAGAGGACACTGTACTCTTTTTTTAGCACGTGATGGTACCTGGATCAGTTCGCATCAGTAGGCTTTGAAAAGATTTAGAATTTGAAGTGTGTTTTATTTTTCAGTGATAGACTCTCTGTGTCTGTTGGGAATTTCTGCTACATGTAAGAAAATCATGTGCTGTGGTATTTAAGTAGAAGTCAAGTGTATCAGCAGTATCCCAACTATTCAGATGATATTCTGTGTACTACTGGATTTTTTTTTCTTTTTTTATCTTTAAGAGCTTTTCATCATGTAGTTATTTGAGATATTTATTACAATATACCTTCTGAAAACACAACTCCTGGTTTTTGGCACTTAGGGTTGGAACTAAAAAGAGGAAACTTGGGGAAAGGGAGAAGTTGAACTTGCTGAGGGGTTGTATGAGATTTTCCTGTATCAGAATTGTTTACTGGACATTGAATCAAGCAATGCAGTAATGATTAGAACACAGTTAATGGCTAAATATAATGTATGTAAAAAATTTGGAAATTATGACTTGAATAATATACTTTGTATAGTAAACATATGTTTGCCAGTTCCACTTCAGAGTAATACCTCAGTGAAAATGTAGTGGGCCATTTTAAGCAAAATCTTCTGTATTACAAACTCAGTGTGTTTCATGAGTTGAAACTTTTTGCATCATCACAGCCTGAATCGTGACTTCACTGAAATGTCCACTCAGGGCCCCTAGACAGGGTAAGGGAACATTACCTGATAGACCTCATAAACCAATGTATACCTATGCCAGGTGACTGCGTTTCTGTTGTTGCTGTGCTATGTTACAGGATAAATTAATTTGTGGTTTTCTACATCTTACATTTTATTATTCATTAGTAAGTATATAATATTTAGATGTTCATATAGTTCGTAAATTTACTGTGATGTGATATGTGTATTTTCATTGATCTGAAATTGATGTACTTGCCAAGAGACACTAAGCAACAGGTTAAGCAAATGTAGGCCAATTTAAGCATTCCATTTTGTGGCACATTTTGTGTATTATGAGCATATTACCACGAAATTGTGGCATCCCTTAGCTTGTGAGTTGCTGCACTTTCTGCCATACACTTTGGAGGATATCCATCAGTCTTTTCTGTTTGATTGAAAAATGCCTTTTCTGTCTAAAGGATGTTGTGACCCAAAGGTCTTTTACTAGTTCTGTCTTTAGGAATTTTACACTCATGAGCTAGTATCTGCACCAGCTGCTTCTGTATTTTCTTCAAGACTCACTCTTAGGCTTGGATAAACTCTCTGACAAAATCCACATAGTCACTGTTACCTTAAAAAAAATGGATGAAAATCATCTCATCTAGGATGCCTACCAGGCTGCTGGTTGTGACTAGGTGGATAGTAAATTGCTATTTCGCTTTCTTTTGCTTCACTCTTTATTCTTTCAAGCTCCAATTACAAACCAAACGAAACGTGCAGCACCAAGCTCTGCCTGTTTGTTACATGTGCTACGAACGAAGGAGTGACAGTTCTTTACCAAGTTGGTATACACAGCTTTCCTTGTCTGATTATACCTGTGGGTCAGTCAGGCTGGTTGATTGCTTCTCCTCCATGCCTAGACAGTGTTCAAGACCACACCAAGTCCCACGCAGATGTTCTGTTTGTGTGAAATTTTGGCCGTTGTGTTGAATGAGATGTTCAGAAGGCCCTTCAAATAACCTCTCTCTACTGACAAATGTGTCCTAATTCTAACTTGATCTTGTTGTCTGCTAAAACAACAAATGACTGTGAATTGGTGATACTCTCAGCTACTAAAAGATAATATTTTCTTCTCTTGAAAGCTTGTGAAACACCTGTATTTTAGTGTTGTGCTGGTTAATCTTGAAGACTTTTTTTTTTCTCCAAAGCCTGGAGCGTTGTAACTCTATGGAAGGGAGGAGAGTTGCTTAAAGCTACTTATTTGGCAAAATGTCACTGGAGTAACATGAAACATTTTGAGAATTCAGTGCTTTGTTTTTGTGAAGCAACTTCCTATGCCCCAAATCTACTGGGATGTTCACAGCCTTCCTAAGAAGTCAAAGACTTGTCCTCACTTCTGTTGCTCAGTACTGCTGTGCATGGATATAGAGTACTGAACATCTTTTGGGGAGCAAAAAAAGGCCATATTAGTGCAGAAATAAGATGTTTGTTCTGTATTGTCAAAGCTTAAATGTTAGCAGTGCTTCTAGCAGAAACTGGGAGAATTGTTTTTATTATTAGTACTACTATAAAGAGACAATTACTTTCTTTTGTAACCACTATATGAGAATATCCAGCAGTGATTATTTTTTTTGGTGGAGGTGGAAAAGGGGTCTGAAATTCCTATGGGTTTCAGTGGACAGCTGTTGCATTATTCTGCATCCAGCATCAGGACCTGCATATTCTTGTTGTGTGTCATCTTCAGCTGCTGTGGCCTCGGCCTGCAGAAGCGTTCAGTTCCTGCCATGTGCACGTACCAAACAGATGTACCAACCTCTGTTTATTCCATGCCGTGAACTAGAATGGAAGACGTTTGGAATTAGCTCTGCTCTTTATGAATCCTTCTATAAAAGGATTACCTTCCCCATTGGAGACCACGTGTGGTGGTTTCCTCAGATGGTGCTTTGTCATCCCCATATGACAGCGTAAAGCCTTTCTGACAGCTCCTGTTGCGTATGTGACAAGAATCAGGAATTTCCACTGATGCTTGGTGTCTTAGCTATGAGAAGTGTCTGCTTCAGAGGAGACTGTAATACGGCTTTGGACCAAGACTCCCTGAGATACGAGATCAACCACAGTCATTCTGAAGTACGTTTTTGTCAATTAAAGTGTTTCATTCTAATATAAATAAGAGTACAAACAGTCTTCATATACTTATTTTGAACTCTCAGTCAGGTAATTAATGTTTCAGCATGTTATACTAGAAATCCAAATTAAAGAAAAGACATCCTTCCTCAGAATGCTTTCATTTAACAACAGAAGTGAAAGAATTCAAAACTTACAAAATAAATTACTAGCAATCAAGGAAAAAAAAAAAGTCTTCCCCTTTCTCACAAGTACTCTTGATATCTGTGGGTGGATTACTGAGACTGTGAATTAGCGCAGACCCTATTCTTGGGCACCCTGGCTGCCAAAGAATGCATGTTGGTTTTGTGCAGACCGTTAGTATTTAAAAGTGCTGTTTCTCTTTATGGAAATCTGTTTACAAATTTCTCCATGGCAAACTTATTAAATATATTCCTGTAATTTAAATTTACATCTACTTTGTTTCACCTATAGTTTTGCTTTATTTGTGTTACACTTCCATTATAACGGTGTACAGTTGAGTCTTGATGTTGAAAGAAAACGCTTGGGAAAGATCTGGTCAGCATTCCTTTCAAACCTGTTTGGCACATGGGCATTTCAAGGGCTATTAAAAGAACCAGAGGACATCCAGTTGAAGTATGCCTGAGAATGCTAATGCGTTTTGTTTACTGTCACTTAAATACTCAGTAGTTTACAAAATGCCTTCTCAAAACTGTATGGAGTGTGTTCCAGTAGATGCTAGGGCAGCTTAAGCAGGTACAGACAACCCCAAACTCGAATCTAAGGCAGACTTACACACTTCACCTTCAAAGCGTTCCTGATAGTTTTGCTAAGAAGCTTGTTAAAGGTATGTTCCCTTTTAGCCATGCCTGTCATTTGAGATAGCCAAATGTGGAGGGCTTTGGGTCCCAGGAGCATACCTCCTGCCCCAGCTAAATAGGTAAGTGTGAGCCTGCTGCAGTTCTGTGTCCCCAAGGCCAGCCAGTAATGAGACTGAGCGCTTGTTCCCAATAGGCATTTGTGCACGCACACGTGCTCACATACAGAAAATGCATACGCAGCTGGCCACACAGATCAACAGCGACTCAAACCAGTGCTTTTGTTGGCACCCACATACACAGAGCACTCAAGCAAGAACTGCACAGACAGCCCAGTCCAGTTCCTCCTTTCCAGCTCCTCAGGATGGAAGCCCACTACTGGAATTTTCACAAGAACTCATACGCGTGCTCTGTGGGTCACCCTAGTAGCTGGTTTTAAATGGTCTGTGTAGTTGCTGGAAGCTTTGACCCTTTGGTGTCTCCCAGTTATTGGCACTTTGATCCACAAGCCCCTGAGGTTTGTGTTCTCATGCCAGTTGCTGGTACTTAGACCTTTTATCTACTTGCTGGCCCGTCTGGCTTGAGGTTGGCTTGAGCTCACATACGCACACTCAGAATAGAAAGTGCATCCACAAAGAAGACAGAAATAGGGTTTAATGACTGTCATGGTCAAGGGCAGGGCTCAGTCAGACAAGTGCACTGACCCATTTGCACTGGACCTGTCCCACTTATCCTTTTTCTCTACTGTTTTCCCATATGTGTTTCTCCCTTATCCACCTTTCTCCACCTCTGGTGCTTTCCCCTAAACATTTTGTAATGTCTTGCATATCTCACAAATCCTGTGGTAGATGTTGCACAGTCCCAAAATGTTCTTCCTCCCTGAAGTCCATACGAAGTCCTGTACTCCTTAAGGCAATAATGTTTAGTTTTCAAGGTGTTTCTGGGGAGAAGAGTTTTCCCCTTGACTCATCTTGGTGGGTTTCACACTGGGGGAGTATGGTCTAATTAATGGTCTTGGGAGTAGCTGATTCAGGTGCTCTGTTTTCACTGATGAGGCTGTTAGGGTTTCTTTACCTGTTGTTTTCTGCTGATCCTTGCTGGATCTGTTTTTATTATGATTAGCCTTTAATCAGATAACCTAACACTGGTCTCCCAGGGGCCTAGTAGCACCTTTTAAAACTGGATCTAGGTCTGTTTGGATTTTGGCCATTTGACATGGGCATCCAAAAGATTGAGATCAGCTGAGGATACAAAATACACAACTCCTGCTGCTACTTCTCGGTCTCATTGAAATGTTGTGTTGCAGGCTTTTTTCTCTTACTTAACTCCTATTCAGTTTGTAGACCTACATTTCTGGAAAGGAAAAAGGTATCTTCAGCTCTTCTTACAGTGAGTTAGATATCAATTTATGGTCAGAATTATAGCTGCTGGAGATGTTAGGCTCGTACGTCTAATAAAGGCAAAGCTCGGTGATGAACATAAGCAAGTAGGGCTACTTACTCTGCCGAACTTGACCTCAGTGCTTGTTGTAAAACCCATTTAAGGTAAGGTAGCACAGGGATGTGTAATAATCTGGACCACAAACCAGCTCAGACTAGACATCTTGCCTCTATGCGTTCTGGTCCAGAAAAGAGCTGTCTGATAATAGCAATCAAAAAGTATTTCTTGGGACAGTTTAAAAAAAGCAAATAGCAAACACATATCCTTGTTTAGAAGGACAGTAATGTCTCCAAGGTGGACAGGAAGGCTGGTCATTAATTTGACCTGCAGGCATCAAGAGATTGCTCAATTCCTTTGCAAGGTAGCTGAGCAGGCAAAAACCACAGCCCCACAATGTGCATTAGCCAATATTTGGCTATCTGACATCTGTATTCAGAAAACTTGGCATGTAATAGTACTACTATAAGAGCCCAAGAGCTAGCTAATACTTGAGGCTTTGCCAAGTTGCTTCTCTCAGGAGAAGAAATAGATTGTGATTTGAAGGTTGTGATTTTTTTTTTTTGTGTCTATGTGCAGTCCTGTTTATTTACAAAGCATGTAAACAGAGCTCTGTTTGCTTCAGTGGAGTAGAAACAAAGTGCAACAGGCAGCTATTTTGCTGATGTTTTCAAGTCTGCCTGTCTAGCAAGTACTGTATTAAAAACCCCAAACCTAAAACTGCAAAAAAACTACACCTCAAAAACCCCACACAACTCTCTCCTGAGTTTACAGACACAGCATTTTTTGCTGTTGTTTTTCTGCTTAAAGCAGAGGCATACATAACTGCAACAGTTTCCCCCAACTCCTTTAATTTCATAATTGTTATTTATAAAATTCCTAATTCTTCACACACTTTACAGTCTGACTGGATTTGAGGTGCAAGTGCTTTAAACAGTGCTTTTTTTTTCTTTTGCAGCTGTTTAAAGACCTAATGTTCCTTTTTAATTCAGCCCAACCATCAGCATTGGTTGCAGCCAAATACAGAATTATTTACAGAGCAGCTTCATCACAGTCTTTTTTTTAATAACAATGCCATACCTGAAATGAAACTTTCAAAAAAAAGACTTTGTGCATGCCATAATACCTTCACTCACATTTTGGACTCTGCAGTTTGTTCCCAGGTCATGCTGTGTGGCATCTGAAGACTCCTGCCCTTTACTGCAAATAGCTCCAGTCGGGCCTTTCCCGTGGACAGGTGTGAGCTGCTTTAGGATCTGTCTTCCCTGGCTTCTGCCAGTTCTTCACTGGATTTTGCTGGGGCAAGAGTGCTTAGATTTAGGCCATCCTGTTGATGGTTTGGTGTTTGGGGGTTGTTTCTCTCCCCCCCCATTCTAAATGATTGCTTTTCTTCTCTAAAAAGCCGGAGGCTACATTATCGCATGATGCTTCGTCACCCTGCTCCAGTGGTCTAAGCCTGTATGAGTCAGCTGGAGCTGACATACACATTGTCTGACTGAACTCCTAAAGGCTTCTGAGACTCATGACTTCCTGGTTCTCTGAACAACTTCTAAGACCTCACTGTTTTGTCCACAACTAGCAGTTCCTGTGTGTACTGTTGCCTGCAAAAAGTAATCTGAGATTCAATTGCAGTGGAGTTTTATATGCAGATAATACAACAGGAGATCTATCCCAGAGCTTTTCCTTTACTCCTCACCCCAGTCCTCATTTGTGTTGTCCCTCTTTAGGTACCATCTGCTCACAGTTCTCTCTCATCTGTTCGCTTTCTTATCCCCTGCCTTTGATTTTGTGCTGGTTATTTGAAAATTATTATTTTAAGGTACTGATGCATTGAAAGAGATACAGATTATGTGAAGTGAAAGTTAGAGACAAGGAAAGATGTTGGTACTTCACTTGCTTCTGAGTATATATGTTTGACGAAGGTTTTATAATGCTGCAGTTATCAGCTTGTAATGGTGAGAGTTCACAAGAACAATAACAGGATTTGTTGTGATGTAGCAAAAAAATGGTCCAAGTGTGTACTGAAGGAGAAAAATATTAGAAGCTTGAGATATATTCAACATTGATTAAACAGTGGCATGTCTGTTTATCTTACTTTAGCAAGACTTTTGGCATGCGCTGCCATAACATCTTGATTGACAAACCGAGGAAATCTGGGCTAGATAAGTAGACAGTGAAGTGGATTGAAATCTGGCTGAACTGTTGGGCTTAAAGGGTCGATGGATCACAGTCCAGCTGGAGGCCAGTAGCTAGTGGTATTCTCCAGCAGTCTCCTTTACTGGGGCCAGTACTGTTTAATACCTTAATTAACGACCTGGCTGATGGGATGGAGTGCACCCTCAGCAAGTGTTGCACATCATACAAAACTAGGAGGTGTGATTAATGGACCAGAGGGTTGTGCTGCTCTTCAGCGGGACCTTGACAGGCTGGAGAAATGGTCTGACACAAATCTGAAGTTCAGTACAGGGAAATCCCAAGTCTGCAGCTGGGCGGAAAATAACCCCATGTACCAGTGCAGGCTGGGGCCAACCAGCTGGAAAGCAGCTTTGCAGGATGGACCTGGTAGATGGCATGCTGAACACGAGCTGGCAGAGCATGAGGCAGAGCACTGCCAGCAAGTCAAGGGAGTTGATCTTTCCCTCTACTCATCCGTGGTGGGACACACTGGGGTGTTGTGTCCAGTGCTGCGCTCCCCAGTACAAGAGAGCTATACTGGGATATACTGGAGTGGTTACACTGAAGGGCCACGGAGATGGTGAGGGGCTTGGAAGTTCTGTCATACAAGGAGAGGCTGAGAGAGTTGGTGGTGTTCAGCCTGGAAAAAAGAAGGTTCGGGGGGTCTTACCAGTGTTCATAAATAAATACTGGGTGGATGGATGTAAAGAAGACTTCTTGAGGTGCCCAGTGCCCAGAGAAGAGGCAGAAGGCACACATGGAAATACAGTCGGCTCCACTCAGGTGTAAGAAAAACTTTTTATTGTGAGGGGAGTTCAACACAGGTACAGATTGCCCAAAGGGGCGGTGGAATCTCCATCTTTGGATACTTAAAACCAAACTGGACCTGAGCAACTTGCTTAAGGTGACCCTGCTTTGATGGGACTAGGTCCTCCAGAGACACCTTCTGGCCTCAACTGTCCTGTGACTATGTGAAAACAGAGTATTTGGATAAAGCTTGCTGTGTGAAATTCAGCTAAAACTGTTCACCTCTTTACTTACTTATTTATGGTAAATTCATAGCCTTAATTGTGATGGAGAAAGCTTTTCACTGTATTATATTAATGATGTGATAATTTAACTGCTTCAACACACGTGACTAATACACTTGTCATATGCCAAGTAATATAGAAACTTTCCCTCTTCTTAGGCAATCTCATCTTCATTCACTGGTAACAAAACCATCATTCTGGATTCTGTGGAAACTGCTGTGAGGAAATAACTGGGCAAGCTGTAACAATTTCTTCACAGTTAAACACCTAGGAACTTATTTTTAACTGTGACTTGTATCTTTTAAGTTGGTACCTGCCCATTTTAAGTGATGGAATGCAATCTATGGATACTCAAAATTACAGGGAAAATGGAACACTCAGCTTGTTGAGTAGCTCACTGATAGGAGTTTGGGAATTAAACTTTTTAATAAAAACAATGGAGGATATGGAATAAATGTTTAAAGTGTTCTATCTTTAAGTGAAATGGGAACTTTTAGTTTTTACCCGTCTCCATTAACATTAATTCTGTTAACTGTCAGCATGGATATTGGTGCACAGTAAAATACTTTGCACTGGATATTTGTTAGGATAGGCACAGTATAATAATTAGCGGGCTACAACTGTTGTCTCCTTCCTTTTTAGCCCCACTTGCCTGTATTTTGTGCACCTGTTGATTTGTTTCTTGCTTTGACTGGACAGGCAGATCACTGGCTGCAGTACATCAGCTTATGTGGTAGCTTTTCAAGTAGTGCTGGTAGCCTGCTGTATGACCTAGATACTGAAGAAAGAATCAGTAGGCAATCAAGGAATGAAATAATTCTTGGTAAGTAAAAGTGGTTTTTTTAGAAGCAGTATTATGCAGAATTCTGAGAGAAAGGTATCGACAGATTTTCATATGCAGACTGTCTGCATGGTTCAGTCACAAACTGCTCTGGAGGATGCTGAAAAGTATTTCTTACTTTGACTGTAATAAAGTTTATATTGTTTAAAGAGTGTTGAGTTGAAAACTAAAAATTATGTTCTGAAAAATGCCTTTGCACTGAGGTTTCTTTTAAAGTCATAGTTAAATGGATCATGGTGAGCGGTTTAATTGGTTAGAGAAGGGAAGATATTGATATATGTAATTTTTTTTCCCAAGTAATCTAGACCTTTCTTTTAATTAGGTCTTTCTGAGTTGGAAATCAAAGTTTTGCAATTTAGTATGTAAGTGAGGATTGAAAGTCTTAAAGCTTCTTTCTAGTTATTTTTTTGGTTGTTACTGTTGTTACCATTCAATCCTATAATTTCATAGTAATGCAAAAGTCTGCTTTCAATTACAGTGTTATTTCACTACATATAATAAAAACGGCTAGAACTTCAGTGAAATATGGACCGACTCCCTTGTGCCAGGTTGGAGGATCTAAATTGCTGTGGTGTAGAGGTGTGGGTGATGTCGACAGAGCGTCAGTGGAGGTGAATCGCTAACTGGATGGGAAGGTGAAAACTTGGAAGTTTGTAAGTCAGCTTATATTTTGCATGCTGATTTGGCTTCAAAATCCAAATCGTAAGAGAACAAGCATTTACGAGAAATCATGAAATGCACTGTTTCTGTTAAACTTGAGTGGCAAAAAATGTTATGAAATATAGGGAAGAGAGTAATATTGATGCTATTGTGATAAACGTATCCTTTATCAATATATTTTTTCTTAGTTTTATGGGCTTCATATTAGTTAAATGTGGCAAATATGTCTAGCTATGGCTAATTACTGTTCCAGTGTTGCTGACATGACTAGTTTAATTTTTCCAAAATTTGTTGAATATAGTATGGTTTGCTTAAGTCGTATTGGGCATTGCTTAGGGTTTTTTTTAACTGTTCTTTTTTTAAACAGTTTTAGTCGATTGTACGTTGTTGTAGTGGTGTACTTCAGTACAGTCCAAGCTCATGTTGAACTGGAATCTGTAAACATAATTAAGATGATGGTGGTGTTACGATGTAATTAGGTTCGTTGTTATAAACACAAAAAGGAAATGTTTTATTCACAGGAGATGCTGACATCTCTTGGACTGTGTGATTATGATTTGTCTATTTAAGAGTTTTCTTTCAAATGATTAGATTATTCTTGAAGACTGGGATTCTTAGTGTGAAAGATGCATACATGTGTTTCTTCCAGCAAAGATGACTAGTGGAAAGATGTGATATGTATACACTCTGAAGAGAAGGGTTTTTTTTTTCCCCAGTTTTTTTATTTTAGAAGGAAGGAGACTTCAATTTTGAGAAATTATGTTTAATGGTTTCCTGTAACGCACAAGTATAAAGACACATGTAAATGAAATATATCTTTAAAAATTTGTTACATATTTAATGTTGTTGAAAAAAGGGCAAGAAATACTCAACTAAAGATGATGAATTTAAAATTTCATCTGGGCATCTCTTGTACTTAAGACAGTCTTAGCATTGTTTTGTTGACTCTTTTTTAGCATCATCCCCACTGTTGTTATACCTGCAGTTTGCAAACAATAAGGCGTTAGCTAAAAGAAACAGATACTGAGGCAGGTAAAACTCTGATTTCAATAAGCTGTATTAATTTGTACCTACATTTATTGTAAGTACCTACCTATCTCCATGTTGTACTCCTGTTTCTAGCTTACTTTTACCCAATTTGACGATTGTAACAGCCTTGCTCAGGAAAGCTTGACATATCTCCCTCCAGTACTCATCAGTAACTGCATTTGAACTGTCCTTAGGGTTTTAGGCAGAGCACCAGAAGTCGTTGCTCTCCCTGAGGATCTGATGGTGCTGTGTCTGAAATGCTGCCAGCCTATGACAGCCAAAGCAGAAGGCCTGTGTTTGATTATCAAACACTGCTGTATTCATACTGCTTTGACTTCCAGGCCATTCTGTTCATTCTTGCAACCAGTGTCATTTCTCCATGTTGTGTATGAGGTTACAGATCACAGAGGAACTAAGACATGGAAGTGATGATTCTTCACTATTTTTAACGTTCTTTGATTTGCCTTTTGATATAGCTTGTGCTGTCTTGGAATTTTTTGATGTTACAACGGGAAATAGCAGTTGTTCCCAAGCTTTTAGCAGGTGCTCGCTGTGTGTGTCTGCACGCCCATGATGAGCTGAGCAGGCAGGAGTGAGGACTGCTCAGTTAATGGGGCAGTGCTGCTGCTGCTGCCCTGCTTGGGTCTACGTAGGCTTATTGAGAAATATCTCTCTGGTAGCACCTGGATTAAAGGTGGATTAATTCTGCGTATATTATTAGCTGAGCACATCCCTTTTCTGTTCACTTTCGTACAGGAAGGCTGATTTCTGGCACAGTAACAAGTATCTAGAGAGCAAGTGATACCGTACACTGTCCCAGCTGACTTATAGGTGGACATTTCCTGGATTTCCAGTTGGCAAATTCTGTAACAGGATTTTGGTACTGGTGACGAGCTTACCCAGATTCCTGATGCTTCCCACCGAACTGTGAGGGATAAACACCTCTTGTGGGCTGAGCTCAGCTAACACTGTTGCAACTGGAATGAGTGATCTTACTCCAGCTTTTTCACTTGTGCCAGTCTTCCCTCTGCCTCCTCTAAGTTTTCCACCTCAGTGGAGTGAGTTAGTTCACAAGGGCGTCATGTAAGTGGCAGAGCCTGCATTACTGGATGGGAGCAGAGAATGTGTGAACAGCATGGTTATTGCATATAGCATGAGCTTGATTTGTTTGGTTTCCTAGTACAACATGAATGTTTAAGGTTTAAAGCTTCACCTAGGATTCTCTCGTGCTTGTTCCAAGTCAGCCTTAATACTGCAGCATTGTTTTGTGGACTTTTTTGGTTGTAGTCCCCATTATGGTAGCTGCAGTTTGCAAAAATTAATGCATTAGCTAAAAGAAAATTTTGCAATTCAAATTTTAGGGTTGGAACAGAAATTCTGAAAAAAAAATAACATATTAGTCTAGATGAATGCTCATTTGTTTTATAAAGTAAGAATATGGTATGTCTTTCAGTGTATATAGTAATCAAATGCCTAATAGAGTTTGTGCATAATTCCACATAACTCAGGTATTTAGTGATCCTTCTAATGCCTGCCTGCTACATGGGCAGACATTTCTTTCATCTTAATGATTTGATAAGAATCATAGAATGGTCTGGGTTGGACGGGACCTTAAAGACCATCTAGTTCCAGCCCCCCTGCCGTGGACAGGGACACCTTCCACTAGACCAAGTTGCTCAAAGCCACATCCAGCCTGGCCTTGAACACTTCCAGGGATGGGGCATCCACAGGTTCTCTAGGCAACCTGTTCCAGTGCCTCACCACCCTCTCTGTGAAGAATTTCTTCCTGATATCTAATCTAAACCTCCCCACTTTCAATTTAAACCCATTCCCCCTTGTCCTGTCACTACAGGCCCTTGTAAAAAGTCCTCTCCCAGTACTCTTGTAGGCCCCTTCAGATACTGGAAAGCTGCAATGAGGTCTCCTCGGAGCCTCCTCTTCTCCAGGCTGAACAAGCCCAATTCTTGCAGCCTTTCATCATAGGAGAGGTGCTCCAGCCCTCTGATCATCCTCGTGGCCTCCTCTGGACTCGCTCCAAGTGGTGAATATCCTTCTGATATTGAGGGCTCCACAGCTGGATGCAGCACTCCCGGTGGGGTCTCACCAGAGCAGAGTACAAGGGCTGATAAGATTTCAGGCTAGCATACTGCTTGGGTATTTTGGGTTTAATGTACTTCAAAATGAAACAGTAGTAACAAAAATAATCTTTGGTATATGTTTCCCACTCAGAAATTACAAAGTCAGCCACGGCTTGAAGGTCAGTGTGGAAAAAGAGCTCACCTACACACAGGCTCATTTGCTCTTGTAGAGCCTTATCACCTAGCTCCTTCCAGTTTGGGGGGATGAAAGTTGAGACTTGCGAGGTGGTTTTTTTTTTTCTGGATCCTAGGAGTCTGATAGGACTATCAGGAGTATGACATTTTATCACTTCTCTCCAAAAGTGGCTAGGATAGCTGGTTATCCTTACATTTTGACAGTTCCTGCTTTTACAGTTTCTCTTCAGCATTAATTAATACAGCATCTTTCTTATCTTCTATTTCACGGATCATCAGCAGCAATTAATCTGTGTGGTATAAGGCATTTAATTTCTTGTCTCAGAAGTTTTCACTAAGAGCAGTGGAACTGTTAGGCTTTCAAAGCATTCGGGCTGTTTGACAAATTTTGAGAATATAGGCATTGATGTTTTAAAAAAAAATGTGGAAGGTGCAACAGTGCTGTCACTGTTGGGGGACACATCACATATTTGGGGAACAGTAATCCTGCCCAACAGGGACTTCATTCTTGAAAGGGGAAGCAGGGAGAAGGACTGATGTTAGCATGTGTGGTCCCATGTTGGCTGTGGAAGTCAAGTGAGATGTCCATTGGTAGTTCAGTTTAGCTGTAGATTAGTCACTAGCATAGCATTTTCAGCTATTGTGATATGTTTTGTGATGCATTGTCTCTGTATTGCTAATAAAATATTGCTAAGGCAAGGCATTGGCAACCCCGTTAGAATTCATGTCAAGTAATGATGTGTTCACAGTATAACATCCTGCTAAGTGTGTCATGTGGCAGCAAGTGGTTATTTGTGAAATGAGAGAAGGTGTTCTCATTTTTAATGAATACTGTAGCTTTTTTAGATCTGTCTTGGAGTAGAAAATTTTCCTAAATACTAACCCTAGTTCAACAGTAACATTTCAGTAGAAGTTTTCTGAATTGAAAGGTTAAAAAAACAAACCCAAACCCACAAAAAACGTTAGGAAATTATCTTGTGTGTGTTTGCCCATTTCAGTGTTCTGGGTACATCAGCCAGGAGCTGGAGGTCTAAATGCCCTGAAAGACTCATTTGAAAGGTGCAAACACCCACTATAGACCATAACAGCTGCTTCAAGTTCATGGTGCCCAAAACCTGTTACATTTTTGTTGCAGCTTTAGAGTTAGAACAGTACATAGCTAGATCATGCTAATATGAAGAGACATTTGATATAAGGCTTAGTAACCCCAGGAGACACGGCTGCCTTGTTGATGGTCCTGTTGTTGGTAGGAAAAGAGTATTTACAATTCACTGAGCCTTTGACAAGTTGACTTAGGAACAGTGATGGCATTTGCTCTCTGTGGAACAGGTTAAAAGAAAGAGGGACCTGAGAAATTACAGGTCAGATATCAGTGACTAAAAATACTGCACGATTCAATTTCATTCTGAGAAGAAAGGCAACACCTGGCAAAGGACCCTGTTAATACAGTAAAACATAAATGCTTTCTACCTCTGGCAAACTGTCTTAGCTAAAATAGAGAGAGTACCCATCTTTATAAAATTCTCACTCATTTATAGATTCTCTACATTATTAAAGTCAATGCCATTTCAAAACCACTTTGTTTCTTCTTTATCATGATTTAGAATACAGAATGTCAAATTAATCATGTCCATAAGGCTTAGTTAAGATGATGCTGAAACCTATGCAGAATGCTAAAGGTTTTTCAGTACAAGGCCATCTGTACTGCACAGACTGAGAGTATAAGGAGGTTCGTGTGTGTGTGTGTATATATATATATTTCGGTATCGTTACAGGAGAAATGTTGGGCTGAATCACCCGGGCTTATTGTAACCTCAGTTTGTTCTTGGGAAGTCCATAATCAACCATGTGTATTTACCCTTTAAGCCATTTGTACTGTGTGTGTTACTGCATAAAGTTCTGCGTAAGATTTCATGGAGGAGATACTCTGAGATAGTTCATACTACTGAAAATATGCATCAAGAGCACAGTTTCACAGTTCGCGTAAGTCTACATAAAAAGTCTTACCTTATCCCCAGCACTTACTACTTCTGTTATTTTCTAGTGCTGGTACTGGTGCTTTTGATGCAGTCAGTTGGATCAAGGTTTGGTCAGCCTGAAAACTGACACAGAGGATGGGAGGAGATTTTCATCTGGATTAGGGAGCTCCATAGTGGTGTGAGTACAAACGCAGGCACAAGAAATGCCTGGAAATAAGCAGAAGGCAGGACAGTCCCTCCCACAGGAAGGATCTGCCTGAGTCAATTGTGAAGCTTCACTCTGACAGTTTCTAGAGATAATTCTCATAAATATCACTCAGAAGAGGTACCAAACAACAGCAAACCCAGGAGCTCATTACTATTGGAATAACTGATCCATCTTCTGTGCAATCTTGTCCACGTCATCCTATCCCGGCATTTGCACTCCCTTTGCAACTTGCCCCTTGCGCTTCAGCTTGTCAGAACCACCTCCACAAGAAGTGAGTACTCGGGCGCTAGAGCAGGGGGAGAGGGCAGGACTGCATGCCCGTCACCGGGAGAGAGGAGCAAGACTGACTCTTCCACAGCGACAGCGAGCTATGAGGTTGGCTCCATACCTGTGACTGAACCACAGGTCTGCTCTCAGCCCCAGGAAAGGAAGAAGCAGGGAGACTAGCTCCCTGACACCAAAAAAAGGAAGGAAGGGAAGGGACAGTGATGATTTATTCCTTCTGCTGTGTGTATTCTTCTGCTGTTTATTCCGTGCACTATTTTCCGTGCCCGATTCTGCTAGCATAACTCGAAGCAGCTATGTGTATTGTCAAGATAAGCTTTATTTTTGTGAAGATTCAATTGCAGTGTAAAAAAGGCCCAAGCAAATCTAGACATTTTCTTACTGAGGGCTAACAGACCATACTTGGCACTGATAATTTTTGAACTCTTAGTTAAGAAAAATATTTTTCTTGAAGATAAAAATATGCAACTGTTGATGATTATTTCTCTACGGGTAGAGTAAAAGTTGTGCTGTTTTGTATTAAAATTGCAGAACTTTGATTAAATCACACATACAAGTATTGAGTGTTGCAATTTCATGGGAAGGTTTTTAAGAGCTTGGCCAATGTAGGTCACAGACCCATTGAGTGGGTTTGGAAGTGATCAGTTGTATATAGTAAAAATCACAAACTCAGTGTTCTTTATCTGGAAACTATTTCTGTGATAGTCCTTTATTGTGAAGACCGTTTTGAAATGGGGAATAGTTAAGTTGTTGAAGCCATTTCAGGTGCTAAGTAAAAGTCTATAACTACTTTCTCCCTAATTATTATTATTTTGAACATGCTATGTATAGAACAAAGAAATAAGCTTGCACCTAATTTTTGAAATGTATACATGAGAGATGAAGGTGTTCTGGACTGTTCCCCTCCTACTCTCCAAAAGGTTTTTGATACTCTCATCCAGCTTTTACATCTTTTAAATAGAATTTCTAGTCTGGTATCTTCTCTGTTTTGCTGGAGGATTTTTGCATGAGTCAGATGTGCATTAGCAGTTCTCACTGTTTTAATTAAAGTGGCAGAGTTGTTGAATCCTTATCAAGACAGACTGAGGTGGAGGGGACAAAATAGAAGAAAACCTCACGTCTCATCTTGATTCTTAGGTTAATCATCCAGAGCATCTCTAAAGCGATAATCACATATTTCTGTTAACCACCTACAGAATCTTCGAACATAGATTGTAGTTTAATGGCTATACTAACAACAAGCAAGAAACTTGCTTGTTTAAATTCCAAAATGAAAATTTACTGGTTTTCAGACTTTGTAAAGAACTTGTAAAAGGAGGGTTATGTAATCTGCCTTTTTTTCAAGGGTTTTGGTTTTCTTTGTTATTGTTGGCTTTTATGGGATAGACTGCTATGCAGGTGCAGGACAATTTTTGGTGACAGTAGCAAGGTGATTACAGTATACGTGAGATAGATGCAAGGTCACGGGGTTCACACAAAACTGGACAAACCTTTCCAGTACTTACCTGGTTTTGTGGTTGTCATGACAGTGTTTTGGAGTCCTCCTTTACTGTGTAGAGAGCCAAAGCCCCAGAACATGTTGTGCAAAGAATATTAGTTCTTGAAACTTTCAGTTCTGTTGTCTTCCTAATTTGAACAGTTCCTTAATTAACCTCAGGGCTTAATATTAATGGCTTTAGGTTCCAACCTTCATTTTTTTTGTTTTAAAGACTAAAAATAATTACTCTTGATTCAGTCTTTTGCTTTTGTTACAGTTGGGAAGCTTCAAGCTACCATATAGCCTGTTCCTACAGATAAATAAGGTCTGTTTTTAATTTGAATAGATTCAACTGCTGCTTTCCTGTTTTCTTAACTAGTGTGTGAGTTCCATTCTCTGGTGCTTACATATGGTAGCTGGCATCACATCCACCTTGTCATTTGTGTGTGCTTCCGATCTCCGTGACAATTTCTCAGCATAGTTTCCATCTCTCTCACAGCGATTTAGCTGGAGTCTTGCAAGTCATCGTCAGTCTTCATTTGCCACAGTACTGCCATAGAATTTTTGGTTACACCCCCACACTAATTTATTTGCTGAAAGAAATGAGCCATGTTCAGTGATACTGTGTTTATCCAGAGCTTTAGTAATATTTTAAAATGCTGAAAATCACCCTTGTACAAATATAAGTTACACCTCTCCCTTTTTTGTAGCAAAATGTGAAGACACTTTTATAAGGTTAGTCATGAAATTTTGACACTGTTCAGATTAGTGTCAATCTAATTATACTTAACAAGGAAAATGCTGGTTTATTCTACTTGCTCACCTTCTTTGGAAATCCTCAGAAAGTTTCTTAAAAAAAAAGATTGCTGTAAACTTAAGGAAATAAAAGATTGCTTAAAATCTTCTTCACAAGTTTTAATACTCTTGATACTGTTTTTTTTTTTTTTAAGAAAGGAAGTATTAGTGCAACCTGTTTTAGGGTCTGAAAAGACAAAACCAGTATCCAAAAAGGCTACAAAGCTGTAACTGTTAATGCTTTCTTGAACCCTGGCTTGTTTGGGAATGTGGGTTTAAAAGGTAATATAAATGGGATGTAGCATAGCTAACTAAAAGAAGACCTCTGTGAGGTTGTGTAGAAACCACAGTGCAGAGCTTTGTTGTTTGGCATGTCCCCAACTCTGGGAATTGTGTGAATGCCAGCTGTGCCTCTTGCACTTTCTCCACGCTTAATAGATACTGTGTGCTTCCCTTTTTCCCTTCTTTCATGGAAAGGGAAGTCAAAGTATAGTAGAAGTGCAAAAATCAGTTGTAATTAGACACTAGAAATAAATATTAAACAGATCTTTGCCTTGCATGTCACCTGCATTTTGGTTTAAGTCTGGGTTTTTATAGATGTTAATAGTTCCTTAGAGTCTGCGGAGAGTTCCCTTTCACTACTATGTATGTGCAGCTTGAATGTTACACCCACTTGTCAGTCTAGTATTGGAGGGGGTGTGTGTGTGGTCGTTGTTATGTTGTTGTGGGTTTTTTCTGAATGGCAGCTCAGCAGGAGCACTCGAGAGTAAGGTTGCCCTCAGCCAGACCAATTTACAGTTTTGAAGGTGTAACTTGGGGTTAGGGTAGAGTTTAAGTTGTGTAGCTCTGCACTGCAGTGTTTTCCTTCCGCCAGAAGGGAGGAAAAAACTCATTAAAATATGGTTTAATTCATTGTTTGGTTAAACTATTTTTCTCACAAAATTTAAGGTTATTTTTAGCTCCTGTTTTTACACTGACTGTTCTACAGTGTCGTTACAAAGGGCCTCCTGTCTGAGCCCGTTGACTGTCAGACCCTGCAAGCAATGCTCTATATTAACAAGAACTCCTTTGATTTTGGAGAGCACAGTGTATTGGCAAGTGACTTAAGCTCAAGGCTTTGTTGGATATTAGCGTGCAGACATTCAGGGACTCTGCTTCTTTCCAGAAAATGCAATGATCCTGCTTCTTATGAGAACATTTTTTTTAATCTAAGTACAAAATGAGAGTCTAAATTGGATGTCTTCACATTATATTTGAGTCATTCTTTTTGCTACAGTAGTTTCTCTCCCCAAAGAACTCATAATACAAGCAGTAGGTCCTTCAAAAGCCCTCAGCCGTCTATGTTCAAAGGTGACATCTTTTCTGCTAAAGCTCCCTGATTGTGGTTTCAAGACTGCCAATATCTGTCATGGCTTGACCTTACTGCATGGGTGGAGGTATAAGGACAAGACCTTAGGGGGGCGTTAGAGTGCAGTGAGGTGAGTGGGCACCCTTTAGTGCATCTTCTATGTGTAGGCTAGGCAGGATGCACCGTCATCCCTGGGCAGAGCGGTGCCTGGAGCTGGCTGTACTCAGCGGTGCTGGGGAGCGGGGAATCTCCATTCCCTGAGCCCGACGGCAGCGCCAGAAGCACGGCAGCCAGCCTGCTGGAGCGGTCTCCCTGTGGTGACCATGGTGGGGGTGTTCTGGGCAGTTGTCACCGCCAAGTGCTGAAGGGCACCTAATGGAGAAACGGAGGTGAAGTCAGATCTGCCAGCTTTTGTCTGAACATTTCTGCACTGTGTGTACAGAAGGATCGTTGTTAGAACTACACCTAACGGCTCAGTCCCTCGCCTGGGTGGATACAGGGTTATCAGGAGGGCGATTTTTCTGGAATAACTTTGCTGTGTAAACCATTAACATTACCAAATACCTTAAGCTTTTATTTAGACCAAATTAATTTGAAAAAAGTGAACATGTCTTTGGGCTCAGAGCTTTTTCCTCAGCTCTAACAAGACCCAACTTATTCTTGACGAAAAGCCACAAGCCTGAATGCTAGTGCGCTTCTCATTCCCAGTATCAAGAACTGTTTATTGAAAGATTGTTGTTCTTGGTAAGCCCAATTTCCTTACCTCTTCAGGCCTTCACAGCTTTCACACCACCACAGTGCACTTGGCAGTGAAGGCTGAGTCCTGTAACAAATGCTGGTGTGCTTTATTTTGGGGTTTGACTATCCATTTAAAGTTTCCATAAAATGGTGCTTCATGCTGTGATTCAGGATGTCTTGTCCTGTTTTAACTACCTAATGATTTGCAAGGTTTTCAAAGTGTCGTAGATTAGGTAGAAGAAGTAAAGGAGATAAAAGGTTAAGAGCTGTTTGGGTTAGGATTTAGATTTAAGTCTTTCTGGTGTGTGGCCTACCATGGCCTTTGAAGCGAAGTTGGCAGAAGAGTGTGCCCACATCTATAAGCTTTCGGTGTGGATTAGGCCCTGTATTCAGATAACGTTTTGATTTAATAACAGTACCTGTCCTGGAAGGATTGAGGGCACGTTCCACTGGTTTCAAAGCAGACTTGCAAAACTGTCACTTGCTGTTCTAGTCATACACTCTTGCAGCAGTAGTTTTAAAAATTTACTGTCCTTTTTGCATGCTTATTTTAGGAGACTAGTTCCGCAAAACATGGCCTCCTTTGGTTTGGACTGGTTATTGAGCTGTGAAAATGGGATCTGCAGAGTGTATTTTTAAGAAAAGTTTTTTTTTGTTAGTTGCTATTTTCAATTTTATTTTATTTTTTTATATTCCTCCAAAGACCTACATTCCCGATCTATTTTCAGTCTTCTGATTTAGAGGGAAAATATGGAAGAACAATTTGTTTATAGCCACATTCTTGCTTTCTGACTTTAAGCATTTAACTTCTTGCAAGGGAGTTTGTCCAACGTTTATAGTCAGTTATGCAGCAATATACTTAATGACACAATTAAGTGTCCTTTTCATTTCCATTACGGTGATTTTTAGCTTGTAGCAGATGAAATTATTAGTTTTACTGGAGCTCATTGAAGTGTACGGTAAAGAAAAAAGCAATAAAAATTCTGTGAAGTTTTAAATTTAGCAATTGTATGTGGGACATTTGGGCATTGTTCCTAGTAATTATTTGATCCTAGGTAGAAGGAAGCAGACAGAAGAACAGTTAGTTTATTTTCAGCCATAGGCTAAATAAAACTACTGTGTTTCTAGTACCTGCACTTTGTAGGTAGGTTGCTTGGTAAATCTGGGGATTTCAGCAAGGGCTTCAGGCAGTCTGTTAAATTTTAGAATTGATCCTTCACATGGCTGAATTACTTCCCATGAGTGAATTTCATCCAGTCTCTTTCAAAGAGCAGAGTTATTCAGGTTTAAAAAAAAAAAAAAAAAAAAGAAAAGAAAAACCCCAAACAAAACATCAGAGCATTGTAGGGATTTCTCTAAGTATGTATCCATAAACCTTTTTTTGGCATGGAATCATATGCTCAGTTATTTAGCCTTGCGGAACTGTCACAAGCTGAGAGAAAAAAAAAAAAGCTAGAAACTCATTTCATGTATGTTGCTATGGCAATATTCTCCTCTGCATCAAAAAAGTACAGCTTTGCAGGCCTTACCCCTTCCCTTGTTTCTGTCCTCGCCCCTCCCCCTCTGCTTTTCAGGTGGTAACTCGGTTTATGATGCATATGAGTAGGGGAATGTCATAGTTTGAGCTCGCCCTGGGGTGTTGTCAAAAGTAGCACTAAGAGTACATGTATCCAGCTTCTGATTTTCTCTAAAGAATTCATAAAAAAACGTAAAAGACTTAATAAAACTACAGTAAGCAGAGCATGGGATGTAACACAGTGCAATAAGCAAGTTGTTTTCTAATACTTCCAGCTTTTCTAAAAGAGACATTCCTCTACAAATATGCAGCCTGAGCACTGCGTTTGAGTTTTAAATTTAAAAGAATCCTTCCTAAGCCAGAGATGTATGTGCCAGTAACAAGCTGAAGAAAATTGAAAACTTTGCATTCCCTCAGACCTGTTCTCAGATATTTTTCTCTGATTTTTAGAGGACATCCAGCATAATGTCCCACTCTGCGATTCTTAAAGCCCCTTTCCCCAGCATTCGTGTGACCTATCAAAATCCTAGATTTGTGTTGTAAGGAGCAAGTAATAAATATTTTTATTTCAATGTGAAATCTATCCGTGTATGTTTTGTGTTGCACATTAACTGCAATGCAAATTACTGCCGTATTTCTCTGGGATTGTAGCAGCAGTTTTGCTCACGTGGTTCCTGAGGATTCCCTCGGCCTGAATAAAATTCTGTGGCAAAATTTAAGGATGCTCATGTCATCTACAAAATGAGTATGATTATATTTTGCTTTCATTATATCTGATAGAGCCGTGCTAAAACTCTTCCAGGGCCTAGAAATTGTGTGGTGGCTGTGTATGAAATCTGTTTTTTTGAAAAGAAAAGAAAACCCCAAATTATGTATCTTTTTAAGCATCTGTGTTGGTGGCGTGTGTGCATGCTCCGTTGCTTGTGTATGTGCGTGTTCCGACATTCTCCTCTCATTACAGTACCCAGAGTGATGCTGTGTCCTGAGCCTTCCTTTAGACGTGGTTGATGACACTTTGAAGAACCATGTTTTGTAAAATAGTCTTCCGTAGGCCACTGTTGAAATAACAAATTAAAAAAATGATAAAGGCCAGGTCTCCTACACAGTTGTTGCCATGTCGAATGCAACGGATATTGGAAAATTTCAGGAAATGTTTCCTGAAACATTTTATCCCTGTTTAGAGTTTACTGACTTTTCCTGTGAAGAACTTTGAACCTACTATGTGCCACTTAATATTTTGACTTTTTTATTGATTTGAGTGCTCTGATGCAAATGCAGGCACTGGCTCTGATAAGGTGACATCGACACAAGCAGGAGGTAGAATGGTGGAAGGGGAAGCTGCCCCTGGCTGTCTTAGGGACCTGTAAGCCTCTTCTCTAGCTGTTCCACAGCAGCATCGCAGCAACGGTGCTCAGAGGATCCCTGGTGCTGGGGAGGGTGCCAGAGCAGAACCTCTGCCCCTGCTGACAGTGGCATTGGCTGCTCTCACGTGGTCCTACTCAGCCCACCCGCTGCACCCTCGCTTCTGTCGTGTCACTGTCTGACACGGACGTATTGATGCCCAATTCACAGTTGCATTTAATTCTGTAAGAATGATTTTCTGTGGAACACAACGCTGTTCAGCAAACGGAATAGTTACATAACTGAACCACTCTCTACCTTGCAGAAGGGGAGGGAGCACTTAGTTTTTGTCTACTCCTGACACTTTGTTAGGAAGATTGTAGTTTACTTTCATAGGGATAATCTATCACGTAACTAAGTATTAAACACTTGCCATAGGTAAGTGCCTGAAATAAATGGCAAAAAGGGGGAGGCAGGGGCTGAAGAGGCTGACCAATGTAGGGGTTTTTTGCCTTGTAACTGAGGCAAAAATCTTTGGACTTACTATTCACTCCTTTTGCTGTGATCTCCACTCTTGAACCTTTGGGTGGAGGAGGCGGTAGCTGGGGTTCTCAGTCACAATTCAAAACCTGGCAACGAAACATGAGCTAAGTCACACTTCTGACGTCTGTTTTCCTTTAATTGATCTAAATACTTTTCTTAGCAGAGTCAGAAAATATACAGGAAATAAATGAATGTATCTTCCTGTTTATATCTTCTGACTGTTTTCAGCTCTCACCAGGACAGGTCAACTGAAGGCTGTGTGCGGAGAGGCTGGAGTTGTCAGTGAGCAAAGCCTTGAGGATGAACAGCAAAGTTTTTCCCTCAGCTATCTTTTTTCCTACCTTTGATTTGTATTTTACTCTGGAGATTGGGAGAAGAAAAAAAACCCAAACCACCTCCTCAAAAAAAACCCCAAACCACAAAAACCCACTAAAAACCCCTAAAAACCTCAGAGTTTACTACCCACTTTATAATAATAAATTTGCTTCTGGCTGTTGAAGGTCTGATTTTTAGGCTGTATCTTTGGAAATCATTTCAACTACATACCTGGAGCACATGCTAGCGTATATGATAGTGTGTTGCTATTTCCAGTAGGACCTGACAGTAGGAAAGACAAGTTTGAAGCAAAATCAGAGCAAACTGCCTGAGGTTTACCATGAAATTAAAGTGCAAACTAACTTTATATTTAAAAAAAGCAGTTTTCACTCAAGAATTCATTGCTATTCGTTTTGTGATATTTATGTATTTATTACAGTGATCTTAGTCTTTTGCCAGCTGATCTTAAAATTCCTAATGCTGTTAAATGTGTGCGTTGTCCATGTGCAGAGGGGGAGGTACACCTTTTGTGCAAGACTTGACAATCCTGATGAATGTCGGCCTACCTGACCAAAGATCACCCTGGTAGTAGAGGTCTTGTGTGCTCAAATGAGCAGCTGCTTTCAAAGTAGGGTTGTTTCATTATTCATTTTTACAGATCTTAATGGTTCATATTTCACTTCTTATTTAATGTTAGAGATAGGTAAATAACAGGCATCTCTGAGAAGAACACTTTGTATAGAAATAGCTGCAGGGAAAATGACTTATGTTACTGGATTAAGTTGGATTAAGTTGCAGCCTCCTATTTTGTTTGAATATATTCTTATCAGTTGAAAAATAAGAAATAAATAACGTAAAGGCCAGGTTTCCTATGCAATCATAATAATGAAATGAAAATAAAACACACTACCAAATTTAATAAACATTTCAATATATTGTCCTGATACAAACATATGGAAGATTTCTACCAATTTATAAATTGCCTCAAGCAACTACTGTCTTCTCTAGACTGCTTAGCCAAAATCTGCTTTAAACTCAGAGCTGTCTGGCTTGCGCTGGCTGAGCTGATTCTAGGCTTTTGCAAATAGGCAACGGTGAAGCCCATGCAATTAATTTTTAAATTATTCTCATTTACCTTTAACTGTTGTCACTACAATATTTGTAGTGCAGCTGTTTCCAGAGAAGCGAGTTTTTCTGATCAAAACTTAATTTTGTAACATGCTCAGTTCATTTTATTCATGTTCTGGGAGAGTAAATATTTAGTTATCACTGAAATTTAAAAAGCCCAATCTCTCAATCTGTAATCTGCTCCCCTACCAATAAAAAACAAAGTTATTTTTAAGTCTGTTCATTTATTAATATAGCAATCACCATTAATTTGAAATCAAATACCTGTTTCTACTACTTACCTAATGTGTGAATTGCCCCTTTTTTTTTTCTGCCATTGTAGAGGGAGTTGAAGTCAATTAGGTTTCCAACAGTCTCCTCACCTTTCTAAATTAGGTAGGTGCATTTTATCTTCTGGCATGTGGCTTCAGGTTTGTCATGACAACCACTGTTCTGCTCTTTAAGTTTAGTCTGTGGCATCTAGTATTTTCATATTGATCCTTTCTTCCTGTTAGTGACAATTATTTCTTCTTTAAACTTGAATTCCTATAGATGTGATAACTGGTTTGAAGTTACAGTTTGTATTGACAAACTGTCGATGTTCTTTTCAAGAGAGATGACACCTGGGTAGTATCTTTGAGCCAAAGACAATTTTACCTTAAAGAACATGTCTTCTGTGTTATTTTGCAAAGTATATGTTTTATGAGGCGGTCTGACGTTAACTGAAAGCAGAGCAAGAGTCTTTGTGTATGACTTTGGTAAATATTTTTAATTTCAGTTCTCTTTACAATTTTAAAATCTCATTTACTTAAATTTAATGAGATACATAATTATTTCTATGTAAAACGATATTTTAAAAGGAAATGTCATTTCCTTTTAGAGCTACTGATTAATCTACTTCTATTTGAAGATGTAATAACTCACATCGTAATCACACTCTCATTAGAAAATAATTAGGCAGTTCTGGGGAGTCACAGTTATATGAGCTAGTCATAGACCTAGGATGTTAAAAACAAGGAAAAAAACCCCAGCAATCAAAACTAGTTCTTTGTTTTGCAGAAGATACAAAGAAGCTTATTTTGATTATGTTATCTGGTGGAAGCATATGCATTTCTTCTTTTCCTTTTTATCTTACTGGGTTTTGGTCAAAAAACTGCCTCAAGCCTAGTTCACGGTATTCATATCAGCATTTCTGATGTCAAAATGGCAAATGAGATTCATCCTAGATAAATGTTAGTGATACACATTGAAAAACAATCAGAACTTTTCATATAAAATAATGGATTCTGAGACGATAATCATTATTTAGGGAACTACCATTGAAACAGGTGTTTCATAAAAGCATCAGCATTGCGTTCAGTAGTGATTAAAAAAGGCATATACATGATTAGGAACAGTGAAGGAGACAACACAGTAGAAAATATCATTATACCAAAATATAAGCCCAGCATGCGTCACCTATGGAATATTGTATACCGAAGGTACAGCATGACAGGGTTCAAGGAAGGGGGAAGAGGGGCATCTTTAATTATGGAGCAGCTTTCCTGTCAGGAAAGACAAAACTGAGTAGGACTTTTCAAGGCTGAAAAACAGATGGCAGAGGGGGGATACAGTAGTTGTCTGTTGAATTGTGTGCCAGGGAGAGGGTGACTGCAGAATGACTGTTCATAGGCACTTCAGCACAAGAATCAAAGGATTTCAGTTGAAGCTGTGAATTGGCAGATGCAGAACAAACAGAAGATGATGATCCTTTGGAAAAGGTGTCAGTATGCTCTGGAATTTCATGCCATAGTATGTGGATGTTAGAAGTTTCCATACGCTCAAGGGGGAAGTGGATAGGTTTGTGGAATAAATATCAGGTGGGAGTTACTAAACAAATAGGAATCCCATCTGGTCCGAGATGCCGTTTGTTGGAGAGCAGGGGACTGCTTGAGGGAGAAAGGATTCCTGTGTGCTTAGCTTGCTTTTATGCTTTTCTTGGACACCTGCGCATGGCTGGTTTTCTAAATAGAGGATGCTGGCCTGTGTGGATCTTTGATTTGTCCTAGCCCTTCTGATATCATTGCACTCCAGTTCTTGGGTCTGCTCCTTTTCTTTCTCTGTCTCAAGAAAGAAAATTTGTTCTACTTAATGTTTGTAACTTGAACATTTTATCTGGAAGGAAGGCTATAAAGGCGAGAAAGAGGGTAAGACGACTCCAGTAATAGAGTGTGGGTGTTGGCTTATGGCATAGGAAAGAACTACAGGTACTTGAAGTAAAGATTGTCTTGGGTCATGCAGATCAGGGATTTGAATCTGGCTTTGAAGAGTCTTTCCCAGACTGACTGCAAGAGAGGGTGTGTGTGTCTTTGTCTCTCCCACTCACATTTCTAGTCAGAAATTCTTCCAGACAAAAAAACCACCAAAAAACACTTAAGTAGTTGTTTTCAAAAGATGTTACCTTTGAAAAAGTGTTCTGAGAAAGTCTGACAGAAGTTAGACTTACTTCGTTTTTCTTTTGTGTGCAAGAGTCTCTGCAGCATTTACCACCCCTTTAAATAGACTCAAAAGATATTTTCCATTCTGTCGTTTTACAGTAAGCTGTCTAATAAAGTTGTTTTGATATTGAAAGCATTTTTGGGGCATTAACCAGTGGGTTATTTGCCCTTTAGAATTCTGAATGTGTCTCCTGATCTCACGCGTGGTGTTGAAGCTGAGCACTGGCGCGCAGGTTGGTTGCCCAGAGAGATGTTGGGATCTCCGTCCTTGTAGAAAATCAATCCTAGCCTTCGGGACACGGTCCTGAGCAACTGGCTCTAGGTGGCCCTGCTGCAGCAGCAAGGAGGTGGACCAGTCAAGCTCCAGAGGTCCCTTGCATCCTCAACCCTTTTGGGATTTTTGCTTCAGTATTTTACAAGAAATCTGTTTGAAGGGAACGGGCGGGGGAAGAGAAAAAAGACATGCCATCCTGTTAAAAGAAGGGGAATACTGAAAGTTAGGTTGGCTTTCCTTTGATTCAAAATCTTTCTGTTACAAAAACCCCTTTATAGTCTCCTATCATGGCTTTCTGACAGAAAAAGCAAAGGGGCTGTCTCACGCTTAAACGAATAAATTGGAGTCTAGTTTTTTCACAGTACAATTCGAGAACGCATGATCTTACTTATGAGGTACAGAGGTTGTCTGTCTTCTTGACTGAAAACAAGGGAGAAAAGAGTCTGCTGAATTCCACATATGTATGTATTTCCTATGCTATGATTCTGAGGCTAGTAATATAAATATACTTTTAATGTCTGATAGAAACAGTCTGAGAATTCTGTAAGCCGCTTCAGCCAGTCTGCAGGCCTCCAATGAAATCGTAAACCTTGTATATATGTTCCCTCTTGCATATTATATAAATATTACTTAAGCTCTTTTTCTGCTTACATGGAACCTATATTGACAGTAGAAATCAGGGCCAGTTTCCATGGCAACGTGGCGGCACTGGGAGAAAGGCTGGATGCTGTGCTGTGGTTGGTATTTTTATGCAAGGGAAGAGATGCAAACCTACATTTTTAGATAGGAAATGTATTTCAAGGCACAGAAACATTTAGCAATTTTTATGAATCTGTTGAAAAAGTAGATCTGTATAACAATGGAAATTGAAACTTATTGTTTGCTGTTTGCAATTTAATTTTTATTTTTATCTAACACTACAGAACAGCACTGTTAAATATGTACACAATTACTACTGCTATATTTCCATGGAAATAGCAAGTCCTCTGTACTGAGGACAAAGGAAGTTTTGTAATAGGGCAAACCAGGGACAAAATAGACTGAGTTTTGGCTTAGTCTCCTAGTCTTTTCAGTCTAGTTCTCACCTTCTGAACTCTTGTAAAATCATTCTCAGAAAAGTCTTTGAGGACTTCCAGAAAAATCTGGGTGTTTTTGTAGCAATCTATCCCTTTTTTTTTTTTTTCCCTCTGGGTTTTCTAAAGAGAATCCTCAGTTGTTTGCTCTTTAAGCCCTCTGTTACCTTTCAGTGGTACTTAACATACCTTTTTTTACTTCTTGTGTGATCTCAGGGGCCGGGAGAGCTCTGACCCTGATTCCTGTATTTTGATTTTTTGCTGCCTCTATCACGGAGAATGATGTGGAAGCCAGGCCCTTCATGCCCCTTATTTGCTGAAGACTGTCCAGTAGTTCTGCACAATTGCTCCTCCCTATGTATTTTTGCTTGCCATTTGTGTATTGAGTGTCATCATTTTTTGTTCAAGAAATAGGTGTAGGTGGTACGCAGATATCTAAGAGGAAGTCAGATGAAATTGGAAGAATTATGGACATTATTTTACAAATTGTCTTCCACGTATTTGTGAAGATTGCTGATACGGATAGACTGGGACATAAGCTGACGAATGTGAAGGTGGTGTTTAAGATAAACAAAAAAAGCTGCTTTGTATTCTTCCCTAGAAGTTGTATTTCTGGAGAATTAAATCTACATTGATGAGATCTTGAGGTAGTTATTTGTTATTAAAGAAGAAGTTAGGAAGTGGTGAGTTAAAGGTATCAAGGAGCTTTCTAGAAATGCTGTCTTTTCTTTTGAGTACCGGGAGTCATTAAGGGAAGGGATTTCTAAAGTCAGCAGTTTCTCTTTTATCTTTGATGGGACTAGGGTGAAGCTTTGCTCATGTCTCTGCATTTTTCTCTGCCTCCTACACTGCAGAGAACTTGCTCCACCTCAGTGAAGTGGGATGTTCTGAAAAGTCAGAACCTTCTGAGCTGAACCTGGCTGGAAGCAGTATTCTTCAGAAGTGTGAAGGGCTCTGTGAATCATCATCTTTCTTTCCCAACCCAGGACTATACAGTTAGTCTGTATCTGGTGTTGCCTAGCAGGACTTCATCAAATATCTGAAGGGAACTGATTTATCCTAACTGGGACTCTTGTAGAAATCCGAGTCGGTACAATGTTCACAAAAGAATATTGGTCTCTGTCCTGTGTCTGGCACCTGCACTATCAATCAGGATTAAGCTCGAAGGCATTTTACAGCTGTCGAAGGCTTTGCTGCCTTGTCATGCTGATGATTTAAAGATGTGTCACTTCGTAGTGGAGTATCTGCATCCCATCGTGCAGTCAGCATGTTTCAACTATCATCTTTTCGGAGGTTTACCAGATCAAATCTCTGAGTGATAGCCCATGTGCACGTCTTCATTCAGGAGTAGAAAAACAACTTTGCCTCTGCAGTAACTATAGGTACATAAGGGGAGATGAGCCTGGTACACTTTCAGTTCCTCTCAGCTTTGTCTCTTGAAACACAGTGGTTCAGCTCTGAGTTTCCTTCAGCTCTTTTCCATCCATTATTGCTGCTAGTCTACATAGCTTCTTGAAGGCTTCTCTGAGGCTTGTCAGATAACTGAGCCAATGCCAGAGTAGACTTCAGCTGGCTTTGGCACTGACTCAGCCTAGCAGCAGTCAAGGAAACACATTGCAAACATATGTAGTGTGTCTTAGTTTTAGCACCAGTAAGATCAGGAGCTTTGCCACCACCATAACACCTTAATGTTTTCATTTTCAGCAGCAGTAAACTTAGTGTGCCTTGGACCTCAAGTTTCTGCTTGTAGCACATCATGGGTTTGAAGTCGTGTGGTCACCGTGCTTTACTGTCATTAGGACACAACATCAGAGTGTTTCTGCCCTTTAGTGTGCCATGCCAGTTATCCTGGACACTTGACTTTTGAAACCTGGGATTGGAAAGGTCTTCAGTTTTGCAAACAGCTCTATGTAGTGGTTGGTGGCAGGCACATTGTGCTTCCCTGAGAAACTCTGAGATGGGGTTACTCCTGGAAAAGAGGTGAACTGGAGGCGATAGCCTCCCAGTAGCAATAGTGGCTGTTTACTTCCTATTGTAAACTGGGTTCAGAATTTGCCTTTATGAGCTTTCTTCCCTGAGGCGTACAGTTTTCTGACTTGGTAGGAGAAACTTCAGTCACAACATTCTGGTATCAGGGCATAGGATATGGAAAGATCTTGCTTTGGGAGACAGGTGCATCCTTACCGTTGCCTCATCTCTACAAGTGAGAACATTTATCTGGGATACCGTGACAGCTGGGATTCCTTGAATGCTTTTCCACTGTGGATGAGAATCTCTCTTGCTGTTAGAAATAGGAATATTCCGATAAGTGAGTCATCCAGCAACCATACTGTGAGGTAAAGCACGCCGAGGCTGGGATGAGTCAGATGGTCTGATAACCCTTATTCTCAGACTTGCCGACGTAAAAGAGATTCTGAAAACCTTGTCAGGAATTGTCACAGTATTTGGTATCCAAAACTTCCTCATCCAAGCCAGCTGAACCAGCTGGACAGGGCTATAAAATACTGACGTGATTTCCCTGAGTCTTCTGAAACGGCTGCTGCTTGTTGAAGATTCAGTCAAATGAAAGGACCTTCACTTGCAGGCCTCAGACAAAATGAAGAGCTCCAAAACAGGCCCTACAACCCACAAGACAAATGGTTGATGGGAATATGGGATTGAAAGGCATTTCCCTGGGAATGTTGAATAGTCAACACGGCACATGGAGGAATCTTATGGATTGAGGAGTATTGACCTCTGCACTGAGGGAATGTGTGACAGGAGAGGACACTGAATGCAGCAACTTTTGGAAACATATGTAATGAAATTTGCATAAAATAAATAAAAGATACCATGTTCTATAAGGTGGTTGGGAAGAGATCAGCTGTAAATTTTGCATTGAAAAGTATGCAAGCGAAAAAAATATTCAGAGGTTGTGGGCACTTCAGAAAAGATACTTTTTTTCCCCTCAGGAGCGGAAGTAACTCTTTTCTTCTAGATCAGTTTGTCAAAGAATTATCCAAGTAAAAGTGTTTCCATGTGTGGAATGTGTAATAATTACTACCACCTCTATGAAGATAAGACAGATCAGGTAGAGAGTCATGAATTGCATGGTCTGTTACCTGAGATGATGATGAGGGTGCTCTCATTGAGTCACTCTTACTACAGTAGGAAAAAGTTGCTCTTTTCTGGACTGTAGTTCAGGGTTGAAGAGTAGTCATGTTCTTGATTCCTTTTCTCTTCACCTCTATGAAACTGTTGCCCTAAAAACTGTCTCCCAGTTGACAGGGAGTTGCAGGAAAGCTCCGGCAAGCCAGAATGCAGACCTAAGACCAGGAAGATATGCTTACTGGCAGGTCGTATCTTGGTCCTGGCTTAGCCATGGTCAGTGTTCAGGTTTTAAAACTACTGTCTTGCTTGTGATAGTACTAGATGTAGAGGATGCTAAAATTTTGTTTGCTTCCAGTTATAGGTGCAGCCCTCAAAGTATTTGAAGCCATATTTTAAAATACAGCATATTTAAAACCAGCTGCTCACTATTTATCTGTACTGGGGTGAGAATGAGTTCTCATGAGAAACGTGTGTCTAATTTTGCCATTTTCTTACTTTTGACTGCTGCTGGACTTTGCAATTTCTGCTTCTTTTATGTATTTCTGTATAAAAATGAATGAGCATTAAATTAACATGAATGAGCAGTATACAGGGAGAAACTCAAAGTGGGCTTTCATATATTGTGCTTATGGCTGCATAAACCCCAGATGGAAGAATTTTGGTAACTTTTGAATATTGGCAAAATGTTTTTAAATGTTAGGTGTATTTGAAATTTTTGTTGAATATTAGGTAAAACTTTTTAAAACTAAATTGTTCTTGTTTAGCTTATTTTTATTTATTAATAAGTAGAACTAGATGATCTTTAAGGTCCATTCCAACCCTAACCATTCTATGATTCTATGATTCTACCTCTTGCTCCCCACACCCCCCAAAGGCACCCTAAGGCACCCTGGTAGAATGTATTCCTGACCTGACGTGATCATCTCAATACATGAAAGCGTTCATCTCCATGCTTAGTTAATGTTTGGAAGACCCATTCATCCTGTTAGTGCAAATGCATCACGCTCTGAATTGTCTGGGAACTCAGTTCTACATGGCAATGAGAACAGGGTAAGCAGACAAGCGTTTTGGAGGGGACAAACACTGGGGGCGGTGGGGTGTGTAAGAGCCTGAAGGAATAAGGTTGCAGACTAAGTCAGCATCAGAGGAACCTCTCAGCCTGCAGCAAACAAAGCATCAGTGCAGCAATAAATTCTAAACACCCTAGTAGGAAATCTACTGATACCAAACCTCACCTTGTTAACCTTGCTTTTGAGAAGCTGGAACGAGCATTTTACATGAATTTGTTACGTGAAGTGTCATCACTCCTTTTCACTTTCAGACTTACACTGAAAATGAAGGATTGCTCTCAATCCTTCTAAAAACACACAACCTCTCTCCCCAGCTTCCAGATGTTACTAACATCTCCTGCATATAACCTTACACGAATCTTTTCACAGTTCCTACTAGCATGTTATGAAAGCACCTATGCTTGCACTGCAGTATCAGGAAAAAATAAGTACAAGCTAAATACTTGACTGCAGTACTGTAGTGACAATAAATACAAGGTAAACACTACACTGCAGTATCAGTAAAGAATCACAGAATGGTTAGGGTTGGAATGGACCTTAAAGATCATCTAGTTCTACTTATTAATAAATAAAAATAAGCTAAACAAGAGCAACTTAGTTTTAAAAAGTTTTACCTAAACTTTTTACCTAAACTAAAAAGTCTGCTGCTGACTGTCATTGGTATTAAGGCCCACAATTTCACTGTTCTATGAAATCTTTTTTTACTAGGCTGGTAAATAGGTAAAAAGTGGTATTATTGATTCACTCCTGCTCATTTAGCTTATCAGTTTTCTTCATATGGTTCGTAACACATATGCATGGAATATGCACTTTCTTGTGGTGTGTGTAAGTTTGCATTAACTCCAAGGAAGTTGTTGGCTTGTACTGATAAACAGAATCTAAATCCCATGCTTCATAATCTAGTTATGAATTCATATTTGAGTCCATCTTTGACTTCGAAGGGTCATTGAATTAAGGGTGGTTGATGCCAAATTAAGTTAATTGTAGTAACTTTTCCAGGAGCAGATCATGCTGTTGGAGATCAGAGGGAGCTTCTTCCCCCTCTCCTTTAAAACATGCAAGTACGTTACTAGTGGCAACTGTAAAATACTGAAGCAACAACAGCATGTTTTCTGATTATAACTTATTAATAGAAAGAATAGAAACACTATAATTTAACATGCCAAAGTCAGAAATGAAATACTGCAACGTAACACGCTAAAAAGAAAGTAAAAAATCAATTTCCATTTATATGCTTGTGAGTCATTGTGTGAGAAGTGATCCATCACACAGCTTAACCATAGGGAGAGGGAAAAGGAAGTCAGAGCAAATTGTGGCCACTCGTTACCTCGTGCCGGTGTTCCCTGTCAGGTCTCCTCATCGTTTGGAAGTGGAGGTCCATATGCAGGGAGGCCAAGGAAGGAGCTGTGCAGCATGAGAAAGGATTCTCATTTCAAGAGGAACTGGAGAAGTTGAAGCTTCCTGTGAGGTTTATGAGACGGGCTGTTTTTTTCAGTAGGTTTTTATCATTGCGTTGTAGCATTATCTGACTTAGTTCAGGTGGAGGTTTCATTTTGGCATCATAGGGTGCATATATAAGAAGCTGTATTCTCCATGGTTGGGTACATACGTAGTCCACAGGGCGAGTACAGCTGTGTTTCTCCTCTTGGTTTTTAGGCAGTTGTGCCTTTTTTAAAATAACTTTCTCAGCCTTTACAACACTTTACTGGTGGCTAGAAATACGGGTAAAGTGCACGCTGCTGAGTGTACATCTAGGCATTTTCTTTTTGTGTTGCCAGCTGCGTCTGTTGTTTCTTTTTAACTGTTGACTTTTTTTCCTCTGCAAGTCTGCAGTGGATGACTGGTCTGGAAAGTAGAATTCTGCAAGAAAACAGTATTTGAGGACAAAAACATAATACCGTGGCAAGTTCAGTTAAGACTGAGGCTTCCTGGATAGATTTGACTGCTGGTTTGCTGTTGTAAGAACAGTTTAACAGAATTGCATCTGTTTGAGGACAAAATTTCATTTGGGACTGACGTTCAGAGCTCGAAACCAATTAGTTCTGGGAACTTGGTCCGTGTCAGAGAAAGCCCAGAAGAGCCACCTCCTCTAATGCCTACAAACCTGGCAGCCTTTCTGCCTCATGTTACCTGTGATTTGATATGATGGTAGGCTGCTCCTGGTTCCCCCCCCAGCTCTGGCTTGGCAATGTGCTTCTCCTGCTCTTCTTTCCTCCAGTGTGGCTGCAGAGTGAGGAAGCCCAGTTCATGGGTTCGTTATCCATCATGGCTGTGTAATTGCTAGGTCCACCACTGAGGCAAGGGAGCAAAAAACGGGAAGGTTCTGTCTTTGCAGCAGCACTCTGCTGCTGGGCAGGGGTGGTGGCATGGTAAGGCTGATGTACTGACTGCTTGAAAAGGTATTTATTGTTGTTTTGAACAGAAGAAGGCAGAGTTCCTTGGCATTTTGCTTTGACTTTGGGTATATGTTGAAGCCCAGAGTTGCCTCCAAAACGCTAGAAAGTGTAATTGGAATGCAAAATTAATTCTCTGTCGTCTTGTTTGCTTGAGGTTACATAAGCTACCATGTCTCAGCCTGCTCCGTTCCAGGAGGGGCTTCTACTATTTTGATGGTATGATGATATTTTTCAAAGGAATGTTAACAGGAATGATAATTTTCTCTGATAATGACCAGACATTGAAAACTCTTTCATGATTGTGACATGGCAGCAGTCTCTATGCATGGATTTTACACAGATTCACAGAGTGGAAGGGGTTGGAAAGGACTTCTAGAGATCATCTAGTCCAACCCCCTGCCAGAGCAGGATCACCTGGAGCAGATCACACAGGAACTGGAAATTGTAGTAATTTCTAGAACTGGAAATTGTAGTAGTTCTGCACTAGTACAGAAACACAAACGAGCTGTTCATGTAAAGCAGAGCTGTCTCTGGAAGTGCACGTTAACAGTGTCTTGGAGTTAGTTAAAACCATGTCTCCTTATGTGCTGTTTCCTTCTGGATTTATGGACTTTGTTTCTAAAAACAGTAAAATGACCTCTGGCATAATTAAAAATAAATTCTTTGTAGTTTAATGTAATTACCATAAGAACTACTAAGATGTAAACTTATTCAGCATTCTGACAAATTTAAAAACTTGCTTGAAATATGCAACTTCATTGTGTTCCTTGAGGAGGAACTTAGGGTTGTTTTGAACTTTCTTGTGTTTCTCTTCCGTGTTGTATGTGTGTGGATTTATTTAGAAAGCCGTCATTTAAGGCTGGGTCTGGTTCAAAGAGCTCACTGTGGGAAGGCATCTGTCTCATTACCCTAAATCTGCAGTTGGGAAAAAGACCAGGCAAGAGTTCAAGTAGTAACGCAGACACCATTTGGACAAGCGAGGGAGATCTCCAAATAACTGAGTCCTTCACTAATTAGTAACAGCTGGAAGAAACTTGTGTGTAGGGATTTCAGACTTCAAGCTCTATGGTGGCACCCGAGAGCCTTGCCCAAGAGCGTGAAGGATTTTGCCTTCTTGAGCTGGAGGGAAGCATAGCTGGAGCTCCTTCCAGATGGACCCACACCCACTCGCAGATTTCTGAAAGCTCACATCTCAGGGTTAGGATGCTTATAGCACATTCCTTCTGATGTTTACCCTCCCCCTGCCACTTCTTTTTTTTCTTCAGTTTGAAATTCCCCAAAGAGCTGCTGTGGATGTGTCAGGAGGTTGGTAACATTGTTAGAACCCAGTTAAACCCAAATTTTATTTAATTGAATATATGAAGGAGTCCCTTAACTTCCTTTTAATTGCATTTTCTATTAGCAAAAAATTTCTCTGGATGTGTTCATGTGAAAATCTTAAGGACCTTGCAGATTGAGGTAGTTCTTAGCTTAACCCCACCAATTTCTGCCTCCCTCCCATTTTTTTTTTTTCATTTGTCTCAGACTGTTTTCTTTCTGAGACAATGCTCTCCTACAGGTAGGAGAATCAGGTGCAGCTTTTAGCTACATTCAAGGTGAAGTTCTGTTTACCTAGAAGTAGTCTTTAATAAATTCATTAGCTCACCATGCCAACAGTACAGTGTTCATAGTGAAGGACTCCTGCTGTTACATGCCTCTTCCCCATGGAGAACAATATGAGGTTTTCTTCAAGTAATCTTGCTGTGCAGCATCTTGCCTGCAATGCATTCTTATCCATTACTTGATAATAACAATAAAGCCATGGGTTTTTTTGTCTGAGGCCTGAAGTCTGTTTTGATTTGTAGTAATGGAAGCCATTTATTTGTTGTGGAAAAGGAAGGAATGTCTGAAGATGAAGCGGCTACACGAGTTCAGAGCCAAGATGTATCTACGTTCCCTCTAGCCAGGAACAGATGCCTGGGGAAGAGCACAGGTTTGGGCTCCGATGTGCTGAATACTCTCCCAAATCCAGGCTGATGGGCTTCCTGAATCAAAGGCGGTTTTGTGTTAGCTGTCAGTCAGTTTTTCTTGAAGGAGTTTTTCTGAGCCCTGTTTGAACTTAGGTAACTTCTCTTACCCATGATATCCAAGGAAAAAAGGTGGCTTGAGTTTTTAACATCATCTTGCATGAATAGGGTTTTTTTTCTTTAGATTTTTGGCTTAATTTGTGGGGAGAGAGGCAGTGAAGAGTAATTTCCTATTTGATTTCTCTGTGCCTCTCAAGATTTTATGGAACTCTGCTGTCAGTTTTCCTGGCTGAAGAGTTCTGGTATGTTCTGATGCTTCCCATATGGAAGGCATTTCATGTTTTTAATCACCCTCGCTGCTCTTGTTTTGCGTTTTCCAGAACAGAAGAAGAGCAAACAACCTCACAACATCAACAACAAAAAAACCCTGAACAGCTCTCCCTGAATTTCTCATGGTGTAACTTTCCCAGCATTTTCAGGTTATAATGTTATGGAGATTTGATTTTTACTCTTGGCTGTTCCCTAGCTGAACATGGAGCAACGTGTCTATGATGGAGAAGAGTAAAATTAAGTTGTCAGTAATTTTACATTTCTTAAAGTGGGCAATTGATTTTCTATACGACTTCATGCAGCATTTCAGCTTATTTTGCTTCAAGTTCACTGTAGAGGAGAAATGCTTCAGCTTTTCTTTTGTCTTTTACTAAGCATTCCCTCTAAGAGCAGATTAAGTATAGGATTTCTTTGTATTTTGATTGGAATCTGCAATAAATTTGGTTTTGTCTTTTTAAAAGAGAGTAATTAAAAGATACATCAGCCTGACCAGTGTTTGTGTGCTGGCTTTGGCTGGGATAGAGTTGCTTGCCTCCATGGTAGCTCGTATGGGGCTGTAGTTTGGATTTGTGCTGAAAACAGTGTTGATAATATAGAGATGTTTTCATTATTGTTGAGAAAGTAGGCTGAGGGGGTGCACAAGAAGTTGGGAGGGGACACAGCCAGGACAGCTGACGCGAACTGACCAAAGGGGTATTCCACACCATAGGGCATCAGGCTCAGAGCATAGAGCTGGGGGAAGAAGGAAGAAGGGGGGGCATTCGAAGTGATGGTGTTTGTCTTCCCAAGTAGCCATCATACGTGATGGAGCCCTGCTTTCCTGGAGATGGCTGAACACCTGCCTGCCGATGGGAAGTGGTGAATGAATTCCCTGTTTTGCTTTGCTTGTGTGTGCAGCTGTTGCTTTACCTATTTAAACTGTCTTTATCTCAACCTACGAGTTTTCTCACTGTTACTCTTGCAATTCTCTCCCCTCCCCTTGATCTGCTGTGTGGTGCTTAGTTGCTGGCTGGGCTTAAACCACAGTAGTTAATTGTTTGTGATGCTTTTCTCGGTACTGTTATAAGGTTTGTCATTGTAGTCTGTGCAGATGGCCAGTTCTCTGTATACCTACTGTGAATCTAGAAATGCTGTGCTATCTTCTTTTAATTGTTTATGCTTGGATGACGATGTGGTCTACTAGCCTAGTAGTAGTCGACAACAGAGTACTAAGTGATTACTTCGGAAAAAAAGAAAAATAGATTTAGTATCTGCTTCTGCATACACGTTACCTAATGCGTATCATTACATATAACATTTTAGGAAATAAGAGAGAGTAGTTAACTTGAAATAATGCCGCTGTTGCATAGCTTGTTACATTATGATAGTTTTTGACAAATGTGTTTCTGAAAAAGAAATGGAGGTTAGCATACATGTTTGTTACTCACAGCTTTCTTAATGGCTAGATTTTTAATGCCATAGATGCTTTAAAGTCCACTTTGAAGAAAAAATAATTCTCGTTTTAACAAACTCTATACTGGAAGAAAGAAAGAAATCTCAGCTGAATGGAGTATATATTCGTGCCATACATTGCAAAGGAAGATAGTGTTGGAATATTCATCATAGCTTATCTTTCCAATTCAATAAAAGGTCTACCAAGAAATAGCAAAACTGGAGTTCTCTCATCGACTGATGTTCTGCTTAGCACTGTGAAATTGTGTATTGGCAGAAGAGCAGGCAGGGGTGATGCCAGGATGAGTTATTCAACCTGTAGGCAGAATATAAGCAGCCAAGTCAAGTGTTGAAGGCTTGATCTTTATGCATACCTCAGAAATGTAAAAGTGAACAAATCCAAAGAACAATGCTAAGCATCCTAGACTGCAGCAAAAAATGGGAAAATAAGCAAATGCAGAATTAGCAGTCATACTGGTGTAACTCAGCAGCATTTCTTTCCTTCACTCTTCTTCATGTACTAGTATTTGGTTGCTTCAAAAGGTGCAAGCAAAGCTAAAAGGACAAATCAAAGATCTTCCTGAGTTTAAACCAGTGTTTTGTTATTTGCAGATAAAATCATGAATAACTCCAGAAGGAAATAAAGTAATACTTTCCTTTCTTCTGATGTCCACAGAGGACAATAAGAAACCACTCCTGAATACCAAATACAGCTAGCATTGGAGGCAGGAAAAAAGCAACCCTTTTCAAAAACAGTCTCTCTCTGAGAGGGACTCAGAGGCAGCTCTGTTTTCTTAATCTGTTACCCTAGGAATAAATTCACATATTAGCTTTTTTGAAATCTTGGGTTGTACTCTTCCACCTCTCTTGGAGGGAGATTCATGGTATTCTTTGATGTTTATTTCAGAAATGAGTGGCAAAATGTGTGAATTTTAATTCCAGAAATGCTTCCAGTTCTCTTTAGTTCTATTTAAAGTGTAATCTTTGTCATGCGAAGAAATAGACTAAGTAGTTATCTTAAAAAACAAAATTGGCACAACTTTAATGAATTTTTAACTTAGAGCCCCCCTACCATGATGCCTGAACTTACCCAGGTGTTGCTGTATTTTTACCATCCTGTGTGATCAAAATAATAAGAGAAACTTGCAGTCATTGCGAAGTAGAATGATGGTACCATCCAAACTAAGGAGTCCAAGCACTGATGGATGTGCCCGTGTTTCCTTGCAGATACACTGATGAAGTGCTGGCTGTTTCACTGTGCTTTATTCTTCTCACTCATCATTACCATTATTGATTTTTAACTGTTCATGGTTTGTGATTGGTGTATCCAAAATGGCCTTGTGCCCTGCCGATGAGGGTTCAGGGTTGGTAATACAGATCCTTCAGCAATGATTGGTTTGACTGAAGGTTTCTGCCAGCATCAGCCCAGGCAAGGCGTGGGGGCTGTCCGCTTGCTGCCACCACGAAACCAGGCCGTTGGAAGGCTGTGAACCCTTAGTGGTCAGGGAATTTTCCTTCCATTTGGTGTATTGGTTTACTTTCCTCCCAGTGTACAATATAGACATATCTGTTGGGATCAAAGGAAGGAAAAAAAAAGAAGGGGGAAAAAAGCGTAATTTATGTAAGTAGGACCACCTGGAAGTATATCTTCATTGTTTACCCTACAGATGGTTACCTTCTCTCTCTTCTATTCTGTCCTGAACTTCATGTGGTTAAAAACCGCATAAATTTATTTATTTGGGGAGATTTCTCATCATGACTTAAACCATTAATAAATTAGTTCCAAATATTCCTTTTTAAATCTGACCGTTTACTGAACGAATAGCAGAATGTTAGGATCTGAAGGAGGTAGCAGGCAGATAAATTTGGTAAGCGTGCAACTTCCAGTGATGTCCTTTAAAGCAAAGGCATAATAGCAGCTTCTGTGCAGGCGGCGTGTGTTGCCAGCGGAATTTATTTCTGACCAACTGTGTACTCTTCGACTCCAAATGCTCTGTCTTTCTTGAACAATTGCCGTGTGTAAAAAGTGATGGGGGGAATTTTAAGGAGGAGGAATATAGGAGTGAGATAAACAAGAATACAGTTTTTACTCATGATCAAGGAAGTACTTGAATCGCAATTTTAGCAGCTGAAAAATTAGCAAATTACAGATTTCTATTTTTTTTTAAATTGTATGAATGACAAAATGCTGTTAATATGGTGTTTTTCAGCTGGCTTAGATTTTAAGTAGATACGAATGCAAATTATAGCAGCTTTTGATGGCACAACTACTTTAAGTTACTTTGCAAATATATTTTTCAAGTGTGTTATTTGGTAAGTATTTATTATTTGTTTGTATGAAGTATGAATACAAAAAATAACATCAACCTGTTTGGAGAAACAGATTTCTTAATTATTTGACAAACAGGTTTTCTTCAACCTATGATTTCTTTTTTTGTGTGTGCATTGAGAATACTTGGAATTCTGAAATGTGAGTAATTTGTGGGTGTTTAGAAATATGAAGTACAGGAATAGGATATAAAACATATTTCATGTGGGGTTGGTTTTTTGGAGTTTTTTGAAGTTTTTTTTTAATTTTTTTTTTTGTTATTCCTGAACTGGAGATACAAAACACCTTCTGGTTGGCGGTGTTGCGTTTTGATCATATGGTTGGTGCTGGCTCTTTTTCAATTAGTGCATATCAAAGCATGCTGTGTGTGTTCTGGGAGTGCAGCATAGGCTTCCTAGGGAGATAAATTTTTCTCTCTTACTTCCTAATAGCTGTTTTCAGTATTTTGTATACAGATACAGCTTTCCATAATCTTGGTGGCAGCCACAGATGAGAAGTGCATTAAATCATCTGGTTTGGGTCAGTGTTGCTAGAAGATCGTTTCTTGCTATGCATTAATGAGACCTTGCTTCCTTCTACTAGCAGGCAGGAGCATTTGAGTAACTTCGTATTCCCTGAAAAATATTTCTTCTCAGTCATGCTCAAGAAGATGCTCATCAGGAATTCTAAGAGCTTGTCAGTATCTGACTACACTAAGTATCTTTCACAAGCTGTTCCAGCATGTAAATCCAAATCCACCTGAGAGCTGCTATTGGTCTGGTTGGGTGCCTCTCTGTCTGTGCCTCACTCTGGTTCTGCAGGTGATAGGAGAGGTGATAGTGAGACACGATTTCCTGGTATTTCCGGGGGCATTTTTCCTCCCCCCGAGAAGGTATGGGTTACCCCTGTGAGCAAGCCCTTTGCTAAGCGTGTGCTCTCTTTCGTTTTCAGGCCAGAGCCTCAACAGAAAGCTCCCTCTGCACCTCCACCTCCACCCCCGCCCCCACCTCCGCCTCTGCCGGAGCCCACCCCGCCGGAGCCAGAGGAGGAGATTTTAGGGTCCGACGATGAAGAGCAAGAGGATCCCGCAGATTACTGTAAAGGTGTGTGCAATGCAGTAGTGTCGGTAAGCTGAGGGTAAACACTGCCCTGTGAGTCTTAACTCAGTGCTTGGGAGGTTTTTAAAGAGCTGATCTTTAATTCTGGAATTTATTTATACTAGAATTATGAACAACTGCTCATTTCAGGTCCACATGCACAACTGTCTTCAGCTTAACTTTTTTCCTTAGCCATAGCTTGCTTATACATTTTGCATTAAATATACAATTAGTGAATCACTGTTTTCTTACTGATGTCCTAGTTATAAGTATAGGGAAGAAACTTTTCTTGATTGATGTTAGTTGTAAGAGAAACAAAACCACACAAACCAAAGCAAACAACCTCTCCCACAATGTGAAAGGTTCTGAAATGCCTTGATGGCTTATACGACATCAACTACATTTATTTTTTAATGTTTTTATTTCTTTTCCCCTTCTCTCACCTGCACCAGCCTGAGATGTTACATGCTGCTTTTTCTCATGTTGTCTTTCACAGCCCTCAGTATCTCCTGGGGCTTTCTACATCTTCATTTTAGCTCTTGATTTCCTTAATTTTTGTAGTTGCTTATATTAATTTTAAAATTATCATTAAATGCATAAAAACATGTCACTGCAGTACAACAGTGTTAATACTTGTTTGTTTAATAACACTGCTGAAGCTATAAGTCTATTGGCATTAGGGTAAAATGTATACTACTTATGTGAAAAATCATAAATAACAGGTCTGTTAACTCTGGGTCATCTATCATAGTAGATTTCAAGGATATGAACTTACTTTAGGAAACATCAACATTTTATCAGTTCAGGTTTATGTTTTTGAACAGCCCAAAAAGCACTGTATGCACATTGACTGTGTCTGCTCTTCTGTATTCCTCGTATCAAGAAACACTTTTTGTGTCAGATACAGTGATGTTGTTTCAGTCAGAAGTTTCTATGTAAGCCTAGAGTTGTGCTACTTCAAGCATCCCCTCTCCCACCCTCGAACAAGTTGTTTTGTATTTTCAGATTTAACGATTGAAAGTGACTATTTCATTTTGGTGTAAGAAGTTTTATTAATATATGATACTTCAAATGTTTAAGTGGCTTGCAGATACCAGTACTGAAAACCAAACAGTAAACTCAAACTAAATGTTGAAGTCTGCAGCAGGGAAAAGAAAAACATGTTGCTAAAGCATGCTTGGTTTGTTTTAATTATTTCTGTTACAACACATTTGTTCCTTATGATAATTCTTTTGGTATCTGTAACATCTTCCATCGGTGGGTAAGGGTTTGTTGTTTAAACATCTGTTTACAAGTGAACATCTGTATTTCCTTGAGATTACGCATTTCAAGGCCCCCACTTCTTAATTCTTCCCCAAACTAAGGGCTGCATTTAATTTCAAACAGCCCATTGTTGTCTCTGTTCCAGTATCTCTTGCAAAATGCCACCATCTGGAGAAGCTACATCACAAAACAAATTAAAAAAATAGTGTAAATTTACAGCCAGCTTGTAAGTTACCTGTTTAACCAGAGTCTCTGTGACTGCAGCAGGTCAGTAGTGAGATCTGGAGGCCTTTAGAATTAAGGTGTTACACTAAGAATACTTGTATGTTTCCTAAAAAATTAAAGGAGACTTCTGTATGCTTAAAGGTCCTAATGATTCCTTCTGGTCTTGAAGCCCTGCATTGATGAAAGTATATTAAAGGTGGTTCAAGCTTTGGTTCATTTGGATGTCATAATCATTATTTGTTTCTGTGATAACAGTGCTTTTGTCACTCCAGTAGATGATTTACCTATTTTCTGGCTTGTAAGACTGATGGGTACATTTTCTTCTTTTTGTCTGCTGGGGTTGAACTGGAGATTGCCATTTACAAGGTTCTGCATCAAATAGCCGGATTGGGATGATCTGGAGCCATACAGACTTCCTGTTTGTTTATCTTATATTCAGTATGGGGAATGAGTAAGTTATTTGGTAAAGAATTCCAGGGATGGCTTTTAGTTATCATACTTGCATTTTTTTTTCAGAGGTACTTTATTAGTTTGACTGTGTTTTTCTGTTTTGGGTGACCTTGACTGTGTTTACACAGTGGAAGATAAATATTTGGAAATTATCATTTATTACTGGGCATCTCTTTTTCTTCCTAATTTTAAATCCAAAATGGCAGTCTCCCAGGCTTTTTGAGCAAGGCACAGAATGTACTTCATCTGTTCTCAACCCCAGCCTGAAATTTCATAGGAGGACAATTTTTGATGAGAAATTATATAGTTAATTTTTTTAATGAATTCAACTTTTTACCTGTTAACTGTACTTCCCCTTGCCAGGGTATTTTTGTTACTAATTTTATTTTTACTGTTACTTATTATTTTTAAGGATACGTTACTATGTGATGGGCTCACATCTTTACCACATTAGTAAATAGTCATAATAGTATTTTTAATCAGGAAATGGGGTTAGTTGAAATTGGCACCTGTATGAGAGAGAACCAACAGCCATCGGTGTAAAGCAGGCTAACCTCTGTTCTCCACGGGCTTCCTCCAGGACCTGTTTAAATCTGTGAAGTGACTTCTGTTGGTGTCACTGAATTTACCTCAAATGCTTTTCAAATCTTTATTTGTTTAAGGAATGGAAATACCAAAAGTCCAAGCACATAATTTTTCAAGGGATACTTAGACAATGAAGGTATTTTTTCTTCTCTATTGAAAAGCCTTGGAACACTTGGAGATTTTTTTTCCAAGAGCTTGTGGTGTCATGGATGTAATTGGAATACTTTGCTTCTCTGATCATCTTCTTTGCCCCCTGGAGATATCTCCCATTCATCCAGTTCACAAAGGGAATAATTCCCTATACAAACATAGAACTAGCCAGCTACAATTAGCAATACATTCAAGAGACATTTAGGAATAATTTTCTTGAGCCCGTTTAGCTGTGAGAGAGACTTTTGCTGTGTGTGATGCAGTGAATAGCACAACAGGTTTTTTTGTTGCATGATCAGCATTGCCACTTATACATTGTATATTTGCAAATAGCAATATTGTTCTTCGAGAAGTATCATTTTTCTCAACCCACTAATTTTGCATAGATGCTTTCTTGTTACTACTGCTTAGAAATACTTTGTGTCATGAACTTAAAAATAATTGCACTAATCATATAATTATTAAATGCATTTAACTAAGCATGTTGTTACCTGGTTGTCCACAATGTATAGACGAATATGTTCCTGACATGAATAACGTGTACATTGTAACGTGTACAAGAACTGAACTGTAATTGATTCTTTCCAAAACTGCTCCTGTTGTGGCTTAGGACAGTAGAAAGTATCTTGTGAAGTATGTATACTCGGCGAAAAGCTACCGCTGTTGGTATCTGTAACGTATGCTGGTGTATTGCTGTAATTAGTTACGACAGTGCTGTAGTGACCAAAATATCATGGCTTTCACATAGATAGTACTGTTATTCTTACAATATTTGGATTTTACTAAAATAACTTTCCAACCCCCAGTTTATTAACTTGACTTTGGGGTCTTTGACTGATTTCCTCTGTAGGGTGTTCTCTCTCCTCTCTCTGATGGGAAGAAACTGTCCCAAAGTTTTGATCGTTTTTGACCCCTTGGAGCACAAGCATGCCAATATCTGCTTTTTTCTAATTATATCTGTTTGGAAAAGGAGATTACACAGAGAGTAACGTTTCGTACTTGTCACTGTTTTCATTCAATGACACATGCAGGACAAAACTCAAACCAGGAGAAAGGATACTGTGGTAGTCAGTTATGTGAAAGTGTTTCATGTAACTCTGGCTCTCAGGTCAGGAGACTGGATTTGTTTCACAATTGCAAACTTTTTCCGTAATGGAAAGGTATAATTGCTGCATGTTCTCTCAACCTTCCACTCACGTCTGTCACTTCATCATCCTAGATAATTTTATGGAAAGAATTTACCAGAGTGGAATAAATTTTTTTTGTGAATAGCTGTCTTAAAATACAATTATATGTATTCAGATTTTTAAATATTTTCATCAGCTGTTACTTCAAGGATGGTTAAATGGACAAATTAAAAATTAGGTTTGTTTTTCATGTTTCTATCAGTATGGAGTTGTATATGTGAGTTAATTCAGCAAAATTACTATAATAGTGAAGGCTTGGGCGTCATATGTGGCTGATAACACTGTTTCTTTTCACAAATGAAGTGGGCAGCATAATAGCTGACACTTGCTGACAGTAATTCCGTGCCCCCACCCCACCTTTCCTGGAGAGTAAGTCCAGCCGGGTGTTCCAAAAGTGAAGCTTTTTCATTGAAGAGTAAGGAGTTCCCGTTTGGCAACATTACACATTCTTACTGAGGTGGACACGATTCAGCAGCGGAAATGAAGTTGTCTTTTTAGGTTGCTAGGTGAGTCGTCCTGGCAGCTTTGCTGGAACATTTCCTTCCCAGTGATGGAGGAGAGGTGAGGTCTTCCCCCAAGGGTAAGTCCTGGGATGACTTCTTGGTCCTCCTGTAATGCCCTGTACTTCTCCTGAACTAGGGCCTTCTTTTGCCTTTGCTCCTTTTTTAACTGCAGATGTTGGTGTCTGTGATTTGTGAAGTGAAATATGGTGTGTCATAGTAAGCACACAGTTTTCACGGGTTAAAAGTTAGAAGGTTGTTCTCATGTCTGGGTCTTCACTGTGCACAATTTTCATGGAAAAGATGAAACTTCAACACCTTACTGCCAGGCTAGGGGATGAGATCCCGCTCTGCGTTTGCTGGTCCATGCTACGTATGCACACCAGACTGGCTTCTGTGCCCGGTGAACGTGCCTGACACGCTGCAGTGGTATAAACTGGGAGGCAGGTGGGCAGGGGTGTGTGTGAAGTTAGTGCTTTATCGCCCGGACTCGCGCTGCCCGCCTGAAACCCTTGCCGTCGCTTGTCCCCTGCCGAGACGCAGAGCCGGGAGTGCTGCTTCCCTGGTGCTCCGGCCCGAGCTGGCTGAGTCTCGGCAGTGGCACAGCCTACCTGGGCCTGGGTAGCTGCAGCCCTGCCCGACGGGTCTGCTTTGGGTAGAGGCACTGAGCAAAGCAGCCAGTGTCTGGTTGAGACTTTCAGCTTAGACATACCACCATCTAAAGCAGTGCGTTGTTTAAGCTGTATCGGTCTGTTGAGTAAGTAATCTTTATAGGGCTATTGTACGATTGTGTTGAATTTATTAATCTGCTGTGGAAGTGTTTGAGGAAAGTTCACAAACTCCTGAATTTCTGTTACGGCAAAAGATGTTTCCAGCAAAGAAAGAATATAAATAAATCCAGATTTGATGTGGCTGTTCCACAGACAAAAAGGAGATGAGAGAGAAGTCCCTGGTTTAAATCCACAGAATTAAGAAATACATTCACATTGTTGTCTTAACTGGGCACCAATTCCAACAAGAATTTGTATTTTCAAAGCGGATATAGCAATTTAGAGAGAGTAGCCTGAGGTTTCCCTAATTTTAAGGAATAGTCAGTAACTGAGGATCCTGCCAAAGGATACTTGGGTGTGACATTGTGAAGGACCAGAAGGAGCCAAAGAAGAGATTCTTTGACAGCTGCTCGAGTCTGCTGCTGGCGATGTCCTGGAGGGTTGCATGGTGCAGCTTTATTATTTCTTTGCAATTTAGACAAAATTGTGGGTGTTGTTATTAGTGTGTTAAGGTCTGAATAATAATAGTCTTGTGTAATCACTACCTTCCCTGGTTTGACTTGGAGAAAGAATGCCTCTTAACACACGAAGGAAATAAACAGCTTCATTATGCCTCCTCACCTGAGCTCCAGCCTGCTCTGTCCTGTTGGCCTTCCGGCCTAATGGGGCTTTTGAGGACCTGTGCATTGGTGTAAGTTGGGACTGCAGACCTCGGTATTTCAGAAAAAGCCTGTAGCTGTCTCCCTTCTCTTCTTCCTCACCGTAAAAACCTCAAACATGAGAAAAATGTTTTGCTGCTATGGATCAGAAGCCAAGAACAACATCATCTATAATGTTGGCATTGTTCTTAACATTTTCTCAGGAAGTATTTTATTGCTGCCTTTATTAGTGGAAAGCAAATGGGAATTAAAACTCTCTCTGAGATTCTGCAGTCATGCAAAATATGTTGACTGGAGAAGCTTCAGATATGATAAAGAAATAATGTAGATCTTTCCTGTAGTCTCTGTGAAGTGGAAGATAAGCCTGGGGAAATGGAGAACAGATGGTAATTTTACCACAAATAAAAGCCATAAGAGAGAAGGTTGAGTAAACGCTACAGCAGTTACAGGACATGAGTGTTTTCCCTGCAGGCCAAGGAAGACAGAATTGTTAACAATAGATTAAATTTTTCTTTAGATTTGTATAGTACAGAACAATTTTAAGAGAAAAATTTCTACTACAAGAATTACTTCAAAACCTTGGAATTATTGTTGTTTTCTGAATATTCTTTTTCTACTTGTTTTTTCATGAAAGGAGGCTATCATCCAGTGAAAATCGGTGATCTTTTCAATGGCCGGTATCATGTTATTAGAAAATTAGGATGGGGACACTTCTCTACCGTCTGGCTATGCTGGGATATGCAGTAAGAAAAATTACTTATTTCCATTCACTTTTTTCTTAAGATGTTACATGATTTTGTTTTCAGTAACTTTTGTTGTACATGCAGGATAAAGTTATGTGAATGTTTGCTATCATTTTACACAGACCGTTCTCTGCCGTTTTGTCTTGCTCTTCATTAAGAGTGTAGTTTGTAAAAGGTCTCAGAAATAAGTGTAATTCTATTTTCTTCAGCAAATTAGCTTTGCTTATTAAATTGTGTGGTGTCTTGAACTCTCTTGTTGAGAGAGTAAGCTAATGCTTTTATATCTGTTATATCTGTAGTTAAAAAAATATACCTTGATTGAGTGATAAAACTTGTAAGCAAATGTCACTTCTTAAGTATTAGCATCAAGGAGAAAAATATCCAGTAAATCAGACTGTTGAGAATATTGTTAAAAGTGGTTTTTCTCTTTTAAAATTTCCCAGCCTTCAAAGTATGTCTGTTCTAGCTCAGCGCATGCATTTAAAATGTTTTTGTTCTTTTCGAGGGGGAAAAGGTTTGTTGCAATGAAAGTTGTAAAAAGTGCCCAACATTATACAGAGACAGCCTTGGATGAAATAAAGTTGCTCAAATGTGTAAGTATCACTCATGCAATACAGTGCTCAATACCAATAGTAAGAGTAATAATGAATAACAACAATGTAGCAGAATATTGTTTTTAAACTTTTTTTATGTATTTGTTTTTCTAAATAGCTGGCTTATGTGTCAGTGATTTCTGAAGCTCCAAAATATTATTTTAACGTCATGTGGAAAGCTAACTAACTAGTATTTGAAAGTGAATTTTTTCCTAAAATGTCTGTGTTTACATTTAGGTTCGTGAAAGTGACCCAAATGATCCCAACAAGGATATGGTTGTACAACTAATTGATGATTTCAAAATTTCTGGAATGAATGGAATTCGTATCCTTTTGAAAACATGGCATCTTCATTAAAAATGATCTACTGAGATAAGTAATCATTTAGTTCTGGGCTTTTTTTAGTAAGTCTTACTTTAAATATGTAATGTAGAAACACCAAAATGTATGTTGATGCAAAGCGTAATCCAATGTGTAATGTACTCACCGAAGTGAAAGTAGCTTAGCTTTTCTAAGCACAGTGCAAAATTAAATACAATTCCCGCGAGTCCTTCATGGTCTGCTAGAACTACAGATAGTTTAGTTAAAGTTGGAGCTTTATTGGAAAGATTTGTAATATCTGAGGCTTACAGGAAATACGTTTTGCTCTAGACTAGCAAAGAGGAAGGAAGAGTCATTGTCATGAAGAAGCTGGCTTCTGTTTTCTTGTGGGAAGTGTGAGGGCATGGAGATGTTGCCTCTTGTTCATGTGGTCCCCTTTTGGCCAGGTGCTAACCTCTTTTTTGGCAAAGGTATTAAAACTTTACCTTCAAAGGCGTCCTTTAAAAATAAGAATTAAAATAAAAAGGAGAAAGACGAAGTAAAATATGACTGAATATTGTTCTCAGGGAAAATTTTAGGTCTATGAATATATTTGATTTTGGAGTTGAGCTAAAGTGAATTATCCTTGCTAATTATATTAGCTATTTTAGCATCTTATTATATTACTGTGCTTTCATTTACTGTTGCAGCTGGTATTTACGTGTACGCTTGTTGTGTCTTGGAGCCATAATAACAGACCTCATTGTTTATGGTGCTGTACTGCCAGACAAAGAGACAGTTCCTGCTCTAGAGACCTTCACACTAAGTTGATTTTGGTAATGTACCTTCAGTCTTCAGTGGATCGGGTTAAGATGCTCTTCACTGACACTCATCCTCTAGGAGGGAAATCTAGGAGGTGACTGTCAGTAAATCTGAATGCCCACTACAAAGCATCCTTTCAGGGAGAAGTGTGCAAGCAGTTTTCGTCCCATCTATCTGTCTCTTGACGTTAGTTATGAAACCTTTGCGTTTGTGATGAGAGTGTGGGGACAAGTGTTCTCAGTTACAGAATGGCATCTTAACTGCTTCCCCTTTGTTTCCTGGTTGCTTCAGTGGTCAGCTGCCACGGTAGAAAACTGCTTAAATGTAGGTGATGATAGTGTAATCTGCTTTTTCCCTAGCTTTTATCGTCACATTAAAATGAATTAAAATAAACCATACAGTTGCCAGTAGTTGTTTCAACCTGACTATAAATGGTTTGTGATCAGGGAAATTGCTTAACGCAGTGAGGCAAAGAACCCTGGTATCTTGGTGCTGCTGTTGTGCTACAAAAAATAGGTTTTAATTTATGAGCTGAGATGCTTACTGAGAAGTATTTCATAAATATCTCTTGTCTAACTAGGTTCACAAAAAAAATATTGCGATCAGAGCAGTTCGTATCTTTAGCTAACAGCTGGAAACTTATTTTTAGAAATCAGAAATTTTGACTTACTGTTTTCATTGTATAAAACTAATATGAAATGCGGAATAAGAAAATGCATTAATAACTCTACATAGAAATAACTCTTACGTGTTTAACAGAGCAGTTTCCCCATAATGTTCATAAATCATTGCTAAGGTTCACATGTATGTATACGTCTGTATTAAAGGTGAGAGAGATTTCTAAGAGTAGATTCTGTTAGTGATAATATTTTTAAAGCACATCCAAACTTTTATCTTTTTGAAATATAGCACTTAAAGCCAAAAGAGACCATGTAGTAGTGAAAAATAAGGGTTCAGATAGCTTTGTGTTAGCAGATTAAAACTGGGCAGCTGATATTGATTTATTCTATTTTAGTTTTACATTGGTGTTGAAAACTCTGGCAGTACAGAAGTTGTTTTATGTGGAAGGCCAATGTTCCTGCCTTACTGAGAAGTACATTTCTCAGAAAGGTACAGTGGACAGAATGGGCTGATACTGGGCTCAGATTTAGATTACAGCTGAAAGTTTGTCAAAGTCCGAACCATCAGTGAAAATCTGGTATCAAGCATCTTATGCTTTGAGTTTTCTTGTGAACAGCTTGTGCATCCTGAGTTACATTGCTTATTTGCAATGGTTGGTTGCACTGATGTTTTCAACAACTCCTTTTTATTTTCTAGGGAAAAATAATCTTTGGTGCAGGTTCTTTTGGGAGGGAGCAGGTAACTGATTTTAATGTTTTGCTGCTATTTGTTTGCATTTTAAAAATGCCATATTGGTGCTGCATTACTGTTATAGGGTAACAGGTTGAGTGAAATACAGTAATTTGAGAGTTTTTCCATGCTCTGCTGTTTCCAGCTTCCTTTGGGCAAGTCACTAAATATCTGTTCATTGACTGTAAATTAAAACAACATATGCTTCATAGAGCTTGATTATTCGTTATGGAGAACATTTAAAAGTTAAAGCAAGACAGAAGAGAGGTGGGTGAATCCTTTGGATGGCTAATACCACAGAATGTCGTGGAGCTTCCGAACAGGGAAACTTGTCAAGAACTGGGTAGCACAGAGCTGGGAATGTGCAGAGCCATTGGCCTGCACTGTTTGTCTGGAAACAGTCGTCTTTTTCCTAGGACCTGTAATAAGTGTTTATATACAGAGTGGATTTTAACCATGTGTGTTATGCTACACTAGACTGATAATTCTTTAACTACTTGTACATTTAAAAAAGATTGCAATTATGATTTTTTTTTTCCCCAGGAAGTAACAGAATTCCCGAACTTGGTCACTTTGGTGTTTTCAGTAAGTGTAGATTATTATGTTTGTCTGCACTGGATATTTATTGGAGCCTTATTTATTAGACTGTAGCTTTTTTTTTTAAATAAAAGATTCAGATAATCACATGATGAAACAAGTGTTTGGAGAGACAAGTGAAAGTGTAGAGAAGGAGACATTCCCAACACAATCAGACATTATAGTAAGTATAATAAATTTATATCCAAAGAATATACAGCATTAATTAAATGTCATAGAGCCGAAATGCTGGCAATCCAGAAGCAACCGAGTTACATCCAGAAGTGTTCTGTGCTGGTACCAAAGCCTTATTTCAATTAGCTTAACGAGTCTTTAACCCTCATCAGATTTCTAAGTGCTTCTGTAACGTGTATTTGTAGACAAATAGTTACAGGTAGGATTTTAGTCAAGAAAGAACAGTTTTAAGTACTTAAGCTGATGAATGTTATGTGTGCTGTCACTTGTGCTGCTCTTCTTGTTGTGGATGCCCCGTCCCTGCTGTTGTGGATGCCCCATCCCTGGATGTCTTCAAGGCCAGGCTGGATGAGGCTTTGAGCAACCTGGTCTAGTGCAAGGTGTCCCTGCCCATGGCAGGGGGGTTGGAACTAGATGATCTTTAAGGTCACTTCCAACCCAAACCATTCTATGATTCTACGATTCTCAGTTTTCCCCTTTCCGATATTTCCCAAACTGCTTTGAAGAGCATTTTGTAAGGGGCACCTCTGATAGGTGGGCTTCAGGGTTATTTTTCCTGGAGGACTTTATGGACATCCCCATGTGTCAGGATGCTGGTGCTGTAGGAAGATCCCGGGGCTTGCAAGGCTGGTTTCCTAATAGTTAATGCACAGCTTTTCCCAAACTCTTTGTTGTGGGGAGTCTGGCTTGCAATTAACGTTTATCAGGTAACAGTCAAATTTTTGTGTACCTGCTCCAAACACTGAGCCTTCTGTATGTCTTCTCCCTGTCTCAGTCACCTCCCCAGTACCAAATATGCCTTGAGTTTGTCCGAGTCCCCCCAGCAAAACATTGCAGCCTTTTCGTCAGGTATACATCACTTCTCTTTCTTGTGGCCCTCCCTCTCTTTGTCTGCCTCTGCCATTCCTTCTTGCATCTTCCTTCTCCCTACCTTCCACTTGCCTCTCAGCAATTCACTTCCGTACACCCTTTTCTCTTCTGATTACTGGCAAGGCTTAGCACTTCAGTAAGTGCAAGGAATGGTAGGAATGTGCACTGGAGAATCTGCAGCAGTAGTGGTCTGAAGGACTGTGGGCGGGTGTCCTAAATTTCATTTCTGAATGCTGCAGTGTCTTGCCTTTCTGAAATCTGTGTTGCTGTAGCGTTGCAACTTCACCGTGTGGGCTAAGTTAATAAGCTCTGCAGAGATAATGTGCGCTGCTCACCCTTTTAGATAGCTGTGTGCTTTGCTAGTGACTTAGTTCATTGGATGCTTGTGTGGTAAAGTAACCAAGATTCTTTCTGAATGGAGCAGAGCTTCATAATATTCTGAGCAGACTTGATTGTTATGGAAAAGGGGAAACATAGCCCCCATTTTTAAAAAGGAGGACCCAGGGAACTACAGGCCTATCAGTGTTACCTCTGATCATGGAGTAGATCCCCCTGGAAACTATGCTAAAGCACATGGAAAATGAGGAGGTGATTGGTGACAGCCGGCATGGCTTCACCAAGGGCAGATCATGCTTGAGAAATATGGTGGCCTTCTATGGTAGAGTTACAGTGTTGGTGGATAAAGGAAGAGCATCATCTACTGGCATCATCTACCTGGACTTGTTTGACTGTCCTGCACAACATCCTTGTCTCTAAATTGGAGAGATGTGGATTTGATGGATGGACCACTTAGTGGATAAGGTTGATGGTCTCACTCAAAGAGTCAAGGTCAACAGCTCGATGTCCAAGTGGAGACCAGTGATGAGCAGCATTCCTCAGGGATTGATACTGGGACTGGTGCTGCTTATTATCTTTGTCAGTAACGTGGACGGTGGGTGGGATCAAGTGCACCCTCAGCAAGTTTCCCGATGACACCAAGCTGTGTGGTGCGGTCAGCACGCTGGGGGCAAGAGATGCCATCCAGAGGGACCTGGACAGGCTGGAGAGGTGGGCCACTGCCAACCTCATGGAGTTCAACAAAGCCAAGTGTAAGGTCCTGCACCGGGGTCCGGACACTCCCAAGCACAAGTATAGGCTGGGTGGAGAATGGATAAGGAGCAGCCCTGAGAAGAGGGACCTGGGGGTGGTGATTGATGAAAAGCTGGACATGAGCCTGCAATGTGTGCTGGCAGCCCACAAAGCCAGACGTATCCTGGGCTGCATCACAAGAAGCTCCTTTACTCTGCATTCGTGAGACCCCCATCAGCTGTGCTATGTCCAGCTCTGGAGCCCTCAATGTAAAGACATGGACGAGTCCAGAGGAGGCCACGAAGATGATCAGAGGGCTGGAGCAACTCTTCTCCTATGATGAAAGTCTGAGAGAATTGGGGTGGTTCAGCCTGGAAGAAGAGGAGGCTCCGGGGAGACCTTATAGCACCTTCCAGTACCTGAAGGGGCCTACAGGAAACCTGGGGGAAGACGTTGTATATGTAGTGACAGGACAAGGGGTAATGGCTTTAAGGTGAGAGGGAAGGTTTAGATTAGATAAAAGGAGAAGTTCTTCCCAGAGAGAGTGATGAGGCACTGGAACAGGTTGCCCAGAGGAGCTGTGGATGCCCCATCCCTGGAAGTGTGCAAGGCCAGGCTGGATGGGGCTTTGACGGACTTGTCCTAGTGGAAAGTGTCCCTACCCATGGCAGGGGGGTTGGAACTAGATGATCTTCCTCCCTGATCATTTACTGTTGGCCACCTCTGTTGGTGGCCACTAGTAGATGCTGTGGCAAATTAAAACTTTTTGGCATTGTGGTTTTTGCATGTTGCCTCCGAGTTCTGCGCTTTCTTTGTTCACAAGTTCTTTGATGATTGCTATTATTCTCTGCAGTTAAAACCGTAGGTGGTAAGAGATTCATTCTCTTACTACTTCAGTCTTTGTTGTCAAGTGTTCCTTAATTGAGCATAATCAAAAAGAGATTTAGTATGGTTCATTTTCTAAACCACTTTGGTGCAGACTTCTGTTGTTAGAACCTTCTATTGATATTATTTTAAATTTATTGAAACTAGAGGTAATAGGCCAAATCAGTACTTTTAATGGTTTCAAACAAAACAAAAATTAATTGGTTACTTTTTCCAATTGTTTATTTCATTGTTCACCCTAATGCTATTGGTAACATGTAGAAATAACTGACAAAAATTGCATAATTAAAGTTTTTCTTTTTAACTTGTTCTTCATTTGGGCACTGTGTGTATGTGTTTATATGTGATTGAAATGTAGTACCAAAGCCTATACCATGTACTGCTCATTTTTGGGGGAGCTGATTTCCCTCTAAACAGGGTGATGGTTGCTTTAGCCAGTATGCAAACAAACATTTCTGTTGATCTCATCAACAAGTTTATTTGGAAATTATCCTTAATTAAATCCCAGATGTCTGTATGGTCTTTGAAGTACTTGGACATCATCTTCTAAAATGGATAATCAAGTCCAATTATCAAGGCCTTCCCATTCGTTGTGTAAAAAGTATAATTCGACAGGTAAGATTTGTTTTAATTAGTATTTTCCACAATTGTTAACAGTTTGAAGGTTAGAATGATAATATTTCAACTGAACTCTTACTTAATAATGTCTAAGATAAGATAATTTTGTTGGTAATCCCAGGGGAGGTTTGCAAGACTATATTTCTGGATAGGCTGCTTTTTTGCCTGCTGGGAGCTTGTTTTGTTTTGATTTTTTTTTAATATATATATATATATAATCAAGATTTCCCACTCATAGGAAGTTTCCTGAGCTGCTTTAGAAAATAAACAGTTGAAGCAATGAGTCTTTGTGCAGTTAATATCTACAAATGATGAATGAAATATTTTGGCACTTAAGAAACTCTCATTGCCTTTCATCAACATCACCTGTATTTTATTAATAAGCAATCTGTTAAAGTAGATACTTACTTTGTAATTATTATTGTATGTCTACTGGTGAATATCAACCTATCCGTTTTTTTAACAGAATTAGCTAAAAAACCTGATTGATGTGGTGTTAGTATACAGTTGAAATTTTAGGTTCATATATACAACGAGGTTGGTCATAGAATCATAGAGGTCTGAAGTAGTTCATTCTGATGGAAAATGGCCAAACTATTTTTTTTATAATTGTGGAAAAAAAGATTAATAATTCCTTTTAAGCCTTTACTGAGACAGGCCTGGAGCTATGACACTGCTTTAAAGAATCATAGAATGAATGAACCCAACTTGGTGTTGTCTGCAAACTTCCTGAGGCACACTCAGTCCCCTCCTCCAGATCACTGATAAAAGATATTAAACAAAAATGGCCCCAGATACTAGAAATAAGGAGCTGCAGTAATGCAGTGCTCCCGCTGAACTGAGCTGCCTGCTAAGAAATGGGAATTTGTGTATTTGTACAATACGTGCATATAAATATCCATTGTTTTCAGTAAATGTCGTGGGGTTTTTGTTTGGAATGCTTTTGCTTTGGTTGCACTTTTGTCCTGGAGTTGGTCAAAACTTGAGAAATTGTTACGTAATTTCTTGATGCACGGGGTTTAGCAGCGAAGGCAGGTTTAGGAGCTCCCTGCTGCAGTTTGTAGAAACAGGCTGTAAGCCAGAGCACTGAGTGGATCCACGCTGAAAACAACCCCTTTTTGGAAGAAAGGAGAGAATTTCTGAATCCAGCTTCACAGCATCTTTGCCAACAGGCTCCTGTAACCTAGGAGAGGAGGACTTTCAGGTGGGATCTTTGGGGATGCTGACCACAACCCAGTGAGAAGGGAGGTCAGCAAGGACAGGGGCCTGACAGACAGAATTATGGGGGAGGCTATCAGTGCCTTCTCTGATCACCACGACTGAGGACCTGACTCAAGAGGCAGACACAGATGCATGCAGCATGGGGACCCAAGGGCAGTGTGTGTTACGGTGCACTGGTGTTTCTGTACAGCAGACCATGTTGTTTCAGAAAGTACTGTAATTCCATGCTGCAATTAAAAAGGAATTTTGTATGCTGTGATTTGAAAATTTTTTTTTCCCAATTTTTGAGTGCTTTTGAGCACTGGGACAAAATTAAGTTTATTTTAAAATGCAGCTGAGAGTTGAGTTTCTTAATAAGAAATTTAATTTTGGGGTAGAATTATATGAATTATTGTGCAGAAGACCTTGCAGAATTGAAAGAAGGGCTAGTTGCTGCAGTTCCTTTGTTGGAGATGCTTGGATGTGTCCAGGGGATATGATTGGAAGTATCCATTTTTTTTAGTTCTGGAAACCTTACTTGGGGTTATAAAACCTATAGAATCAGTCTCTTTTGAGAGGATCATGTTCTGAAACTGATGCTGAAATGAGCATTGTGTTTTTAACCAATAATTTTTTTTACTTTTGCTTTGATCTACAACATAGTAAATGATCTCTTGAATGGGTCAATATGATGTGGCTCCTTGAAAGAAAAAGAAAGTGAAAGGGAATATTTATTAGAAACTGCAAATTATAAGTTTCTTTATGTGAAACTAACCATGTGCATTTTATAAGGGGCAAAAATACAGCCTTCTAATTTACATTTTTGGTTGTAGTAACAGGATCTGTCATAATTCTTTAGTCACAATACATTACCCATGTCATTCTTTTCCTTTTTCAGTGGACAAATAAATAGAAACCAGGAGTGTTTTCCCTGTTCTCCATCATATCAGAGCATGGTGCATAGCCTGTCCATGTAGTATGCTGGTTTATTCCTTACTGGCTTTGTGGTAAAATGTACTTCCAGTTTTTAGGATGAAGCAGTCTGATCCTCGTTTTAAGACAGCTAAGAACATTCTTTCTAATTATAAAAATCTAGCAGAATGGTCCTTATGGTAAGTCATGGAACTGATTTGGATTCTGAAGAATATGTTCTCTCCTTTTTTTTCCTCCCAAAAAAAGCTCTTGAGACAAATTAAAGACAAAACTGTCACCCTAACACTGTTACTTAAAAAGGGGAAAGGCTATGTTTTTGAAGTGGGAGATAACGAATCTAGTTTCACAAAAATTCCACTTCTGCATATTGCAATGGAACAGATATTTTTTTCTTCTCAGTGTTTATGGCTTTCAGTGTACTCTGGAATCTTTTTTTTTTTAGTTGGCCTCAGAATAACAGACATTCAGTGGTAATTTGTAAGATGGTCTGCAATGTAGTGGGAGAGGAAAGAGTATTATAATCCATCTTTATGTTGCTGATGCTGTTAAGGCCTCCCTTAAAATCTGAACTCACTTAACCACTCCCTACCTTCCCAGTATAAACCAGTCTTTCTTTAACTTTTCCAACTTAGAGACATACTGTATGTTCTTTCAGCTCCTTTGGCAAGTAGTCAAGCATATTTTGGATCTTCAGGGACAAACACTCAGGTTATGAAGAGCGCAGCAGTTTTTAAGTGCACCATTAGCACTGACGCTGAGACCTGCTCAAGTGTACACACTTTTTTATATAGGCATATAAAGCAGTCTCCTCAGAATGGTTGCTGTTCTAACCCAGCTCCAGAACTGGAGGAAGCAGAGCCACGCAATCGAGCAGTTTCTAGGATGCATTAGCCTGAGTGTAAATACCACATGCACGCTGCTGCCTGCCTTCTCAGCTCAGGACTGGGTGGTGGATTAATGTCTTTGTGTTCTGTTAATGGCAGTTTGAACCAACACATACTCCTATTAGAGTTCACTCTAGCTAGTTATGGCTTAAAGCATCCTGAGAGGAAGGAGCTTGCTAACATATTTATGAAATACATAGAATGGTGGGATGTTCTTGTACCTGGAGCTCCTGAGTCTGGAGGTCTGTTCCTGCTGTAGAACAAGCATTCTCTAAAAATGGAAAGAAGTCTCTTAAGTGGGGTCAGCTAGGTTTCTGCAGGTGTTTTTTTTCTTGGTGACTTTTTTTTATGATATTTATGTACATTATCATAGCAATAGCTTGGTTTATGCTGTTGTATTCTGTGCTGGATAATTGTGATAATTGACTTCCATAGTTTATTATACCTAGGTCTTACCTAAAACATTTGTAAAATCATACAAACTATTGTATTCCTGTTCCAATCAGAATTTGAGCAATTTTTTCATTTTGTAAAAACTATGTGCTAATTTTTGACCCAGAATGCATTTTTAAGACTTTGGATAAGCAGGTTTGATGAGCTAGCAGAATTTAGTCTACAGATAGTATGAAAGACTAGTGGAAAAATACATGTGACAAATACAGGTGGGCAAATCCTTATGCAATGTCTTGGTCACATTAAAAGCTGAATTACTGTTGGCACTCTAAGGATAACTATAGTTAACATTTCACCCCAGCGACATATTTACCTTTTTGCTTTTTTTAATAATCAGTTGTAAGATGGTTATTCACAGACCAGACTTCTGTTATAGTATGTAATACTCGCAGTGTTGTGGGTTTTGGGGTTGGTTTTTTTTTTCCCCCCAATAACTTACCTTTTAGACAATGGACCAGTGAGGATCAGCTTTTCTGACTGAGCAGCCAAATTCCTTTTTCAGAGGAAGATGTATCAAGTTTTTTTTTTCTTACACATGTGCAGATCAACTGAAGAGCGCTTGGGAAATGGAAGTCTGAGAGCAGGTTGCTGTTATCAAGACAGTTCATCCAGCCAGCGTCTTACTCACGAAAGTCTCAATAATGGGGTTTATGAGCTAAATAAATTATCCTGTCAGGCCACGTACGGACTGCAGGCAATCGATTGAACATCTCTGTACTACTAATAAATACATTTAGCTGGGTCTGGGTAATTGAAATAAATTTAAAAAAAACCAAACCCTTTTGTAATTAGGTACTTCAAGGTCTAGATTATCTACACAGCAAGTGCAAGATCATTCATACGGATATAAAGCCAGAAAACATTTTGATGTGTGTGGATGATGCCTATGTTCGTAGAATGGCTGCTGAAGCTACCGAGTGGCAGAAAGCTGGTGCTCCTCCCCCCTCTGGCTCAGCAGGTATGATAGTATATTTAAATCAGTGTAGTAAAGTTCCATAGTATATTAATGCTAACAATATTAATTTTAATGAAAATTAACATTTTAAACAATTGCATGTGAAAAAAGTGTGTCTAGTTAATTTTTATTCATGCTCTGGAAACTACCAGGGAAATGCTTTCTTTTCAGTTTTGCATGTTCAAGTTTTCAGGGTCCCCAAATACACACAGAGATTTATTGGTTTAAACTTAACTCTCTTCCCAGCCTGCGAGTTTTAATGGCTGGGTTTTAACTGCACTAGAGCCTTGCACCTCTAATATTGACAGTAATCGATAATCTCGTCTAAATTATGTGTCTAGTTCCATTACAGTTTAATCAGTGTCCTTGTGAAATTATCTGCCTTCTCATCAGTTGTAACTCTACTCTCAGAATGCAGTGGAAAGGCTTAGAGTCCATAGTTTTTCACCCTTGAAAATGGAATTTATTGTGCCTAACCAAATTTGTGATAAGCCCTTCTCCCTAGCACTGTATGTGAACTGTTTTATGTTAAACTTGCCAAGCGTTTAGATAGGAGCTGCACACTAGGTTTAGTTAGGGGAAACCAAGGTAAAGTTCCCAGCACCCAGTAAAGACAAACAAGGAGGAAGTGTGGCTTTTCTAGTGATCTTTATTAGCATGGTTGCTCTTTATATGGCAGTCGAGCCCATGGAGTGGGTAGTGGAGAAATAGTAACATTTGAATACCTTTGTAATATTGTCAGAAAATATATCACAGATTAAAATCTCTGAGGTATAATAAAAATACCTGTTATATGAGGAACAAATACTGTGGTCAAAATGCATAAATATTTCACAGTATTATATATGTTAACATGCAAAACTTTATGAATCATGAATATATTGTATTGAATTTTACATAATGTGTAATCACATAGCCCAAGACTTTGTTATTTGTGTGGGAAGTAACTTGATTTTGTTCATGCAGTCTTTATATTGCTTCCTGACATTAAAATAAATATTATTTTGAGGAATATATTGGTGGCGTTCTTATCACACTTTGTTCTTAGCAAATTGTGATTAGATCTGTGGCTCTGCACAGAAGCTGAAGATGTGTTCCTTCACAGCATCTCAAGAGCAGGTTCTGCATTATTTCCCTTTTTAGAGCAGTGATGGTACTCAAGTTTAAGAATATTTTTGAAAACCTTGCCCTTTCAGGGGCATTCAGGGCTTTTTTTCCCCTTAACTTGCTGACAGAATCTGAACCTAGAGAAGAACTCTCAAATCTCAGCAGTCTCCATTATTTATTTTGCATTTGTTAATTGCCGTAGGCCTGTGTGTCTGAAGGAGTCGCTGAGAGGTTCTCCTCTGTGCAGTTCCTCTTTCTCTTTTCAGTTCTGCCTTGCCTCTGTCTCCCGTATTGGGATATTTCTAGTGGTTTTGATTATTTGGGGAGTAAGGAGGTGGGTGTTGTGGCTTGTATTGCTGTTCTGTGCATTGTCACAGGTAGGGTGGTAATCTCATCAGACGTAGTCATTGATGAAGAGATTTCCAGGTTCTTACTGTTACCCCTTCTGTATCAGCTTAGGGACAGCTTCTGAGAGATGCTGAGGAAGAGGTCCGTGCTGGAGATGCTTCATCTGTGGTGATGTGTTTTTTGCCATAGGCACTTTCCAGTCCTAGCAATCAAACCACCTTGTTTCAGATGAAGGAAACATGAATATTCGACTTTCCTATCTGTACCTGCTCAGTCAGATGACTACTTATATTGTCTGTGACAACTCTGCGATCACTTAATGTTTTCTGTCCACTCCTTACTGATTCAGACTTTCCTTTCTGACTTTTGTTAACTCTCCACCAACCACAGCAGCACAGTTCAATTTCTGTGAACAGAAATTGATGCTAGCTCCTTCTAAATCCAGATGCTTTTATGGAGCAATGAACTGTTTTCAGGTAGCAGGTGCTTGCAAACAGACTGGGTTAAAAAAAAAAAAAAAATCATCACCGCCTTATATTTAGTTAAGAATATTCTTACATTATTTCTACTATTTTCTGCATTTATAGAGTTGTTTTTGTAAAAATATATCTTTAACTTTTTTTTCTTTTTAGTGAGTACAGCTCCACAACAAAAGCCCGTAAGTATTGTTATATAATTCAAATTAACTACCTTATTTTCTATGTTGCTGTAGCTGTTAGTAGCTATTATACTGTTGGTAGTCTCTACCCTTTTTAAAAGCTTCCTTTGAATAAAGCTTTTATCTTTCAAACAACACTTTTCTATTAATGTCTTTGGCCTTACCAGTTTTAAGCACGGTATTTCTCTGATGGTAACTCTCATAGACTTACGATTCTGTAGCTGTGTCAGAGGAAGTTAAGCATTGCCATTTTCATCTCTCAATAATCCATTCCATTCGAACCCTGACAAAAATGGGGGCATGTGCTGAACATCATACACTGCAGATAGCTTAAGGACTTCAAGGCCTAAATCATTAATGGCCTTAAAGGACAGGGGTTTATGAGGTTTGAAAGATCTTTTTGCCATATACTGACAGCAAATAACCACTTACAATACAGCTGTTCAAGAATATCTAAGGCCAAACCTGCTTTCTACGTCCGTGTGTGCAGAACATACGTAATTTCAGTGGTCATACAACATGGCTGAAAATGAATTGGGTTGTCAAATTAACCGTCTTTTTTTGACTGCCCCGTGACTTCCTTTGAAGATAACAGGATTTACAGATAAACCTTTGAGAAAATAGTATTTCCTTGTGTTCCTTCTAGTTTATTTTTGAATTATATGAGGATTTCTTACTGTGATATCTAAACAGTGAATGAAAACTGGATAGGCCTCTTTTATCAGATGGTAAAAATAGAAGTCAGAATCAAAGTGTTTTAATCCTAGCTCAGATATGTTAATTTTTCTTCTCCTTGTTATTGTACCTGAGTTCTGCAGTCCTTATGTTATATAAAATGTGAATTTTTTTTGTAATGGCCATCTGTTGTTTGTGATTCATATGTTTTGGGCCAGAATTGAATAATAAAATTGCTTTCCATTCTCAGGGAAATAGCAGAACAACACAGAATGTATTTAAAATTCTTTATCGTTTTCAGTAATATCATCTGTTGTTCTAGATTGAAGTGTAAGATTATTGTGCCTAGTCAAGATTATAGGAGCATAGGAATTTTACTCTGGCATTTTAGCTGTATTTTCTCTTGTATCTAATAAATAACCATGTAAAAACATGTATAACTATGTAAAATTTTGATAGCTTTTTTTTGCTTCATATAACTGTACATGATTCTTGATTTGAAGTAAAATGGAAAATATATTTACTATATTAATATATATATTTACTGTATTAATTGTCATCCAGTATTTTCAGATAAAAAGTAAATATCCTGCAAGTGAATTTGGTGTGAGATGCCTTGAGAATAATTAAGGGGTTTTGTTTGTTTATATTAATAATTCAGGTTGGAAAAATATCCAAAAACAAAAAGAAAAAACTGAAGAAGAAACAGAAGAGACAAGCTGAGCTGTTAGAAAAACGCCTGCAGGAAATAGAAGAACTAGAGCGAGAAGCCGAAAGGAAAAAAATAGAAGAAAATGTAACCTCAGCTGTACCATCAAATGAACAGGAAGATGAGTACCACCCAGAGGTGAAACTAAAAACAGCTGATATAGAAGAGGTAGTAGATGAAGAACCTGGAAATGATGATGGTTAGTATTACTTGCTTGTATTGACCCTGAGTTTCCTTTTTCAGAGGGGAACATAATTGCAGCATTGCATCTGGTGCAATGAACAAAATGTCCAAACTGTCCTAGATAATTGTTTCATTTTCTCCTGTAGGTAAAATCATAACTAGAAAGTCTAAAAAAGGAAAAGAAAAGCCAAACCTACTATAGAAGGGAAAAAAACACATCAGCAGCAGTGTAGCTATCAAATCCCACAAAAGAACACATAGAAAATGCAACAGAACAGTCAGTTGTCATCCCACATTAAGTAGCATGACCTAGAATCTTGGCGAGATAGAAGAAAAATAAGCTGAATTGGTGTTCTATAATGTTACTGTAGTTGGTCATTGCTGCTTTCCCCTTTTCTTGTTATAATGTTTGTTGCAGTGATCTGTCAGGTAATAATAATTGCAGCTTCTTCACTAAAATTATTAAAATGTCTTGTTAAAATTCTTGTTTAGTCCTGGTGATTTGGAGCATAATTGTTATGGTCTAGCTCCATTCTGCCTTCCCTGGTTTTCCTGTCAACTCTCTCCAGTTCTGATAAAAAATGTACCTAAAGAGACTGTTGGTTTGGTTTGGTTTGGTTGTGCTCTTACTGTAGATTTTCTTACTGATACGATGACTCCCTGTTTGACATGGATTGAGTTACGGATCTGTAAGGCTTACTTTCAAGACCTCACGTATCTTCCCTTCATAACATCCTTCTCTTCTGAGTCGTTCTGTCCTGAACCACTTCCAATTGCTTTTTTCCTCCAACATCTTTATTAGTTCTTTCTTTTGCCTTTAATTTAGATTTTAAGATCCTTGCATATTTCAGTGATACTCAGTGTTTCGTTGTTGAGATGTCAGAAGTCAGGCAGTTACTGAAGACTTAAAAATTATGAATGCCTACTTTAAAAATGGTATATTGATATATGATCTAATGTGTTGTTCATTGAAATTTTTCAGGTGAAGCAGATGATCAGGATGAAAAAGAAGACACCGAGAAGGAAAACACTGAAAAAGATGATGACGTTGAGCAGGAACTTGTCAACACTGACCCTACAGACCCTAAGTGGATAGAATCCCCCAAAACAAATGGCCATATAGTGAATGGCCCATTCCTATTGGAACAACAGATTGAAGATGAAGATGAGGAAGAGGAAGAATGTCCAAATCCAGAGGAGTATAATCTTGATGAGCCAAATGCAAAAAGTGATTACTCTTATAGCAGTTCCTATGAACAGTTTAACGGTGAATTGCCAAATGGACGTCATAAAATTCCTGAGTCACAGTTCTCAGAATTTTCAGCCTCAGTGTTCTCTGGGGCTTTAGAGTCTGTAGCTTGTGGTTCTGCTGTTTCTGAAGGATCAACTGTAACAGAAAGAGAGGAGAGCAGCCCATCTCACGACAGGAGCAGAACAGTTTCAGCTTCAAGCACTGGGGATTTGCCAAAAAGTAAGTATGCCTTTTAGTGAACCCTTTTTTCATTGCTGGCTGATCTCATCTTCTTGATTTCATCTACGCTGAAGATTTGGCTCATTGAATCATACATCATGTGAATGCAAAAATCTCAGTTATGATTATTTAAATTTAGTATTTCATCTTAGAAGACTTTTGGCAAAATGGCAGAACAGATATCTAAAAATAGGGCAGAGGCTTTTGAGATAGTTTGGTCCCAAAACATTCTGGTGAATTTTGACCTCCTAGGAGCAGGTTTTAAGGAAAAAGCAAATGTATTAGCTGTGAATGGCTTTTAGAAGTAGAGGCGGAGGAAAAACACTTCTGCTTTGAGTTGATGGAAGGCTTCTGTCTAGTAGCATGGGTGTGTGTTATGTTAAAAAAAGGAGATAAGTAAATAGAATAGAAAGGCAGTGGTTTGGTTAAGAAAAAGTTGTAATAGTCTCATTAGAGGCAGTAGCTTAGCTAATCTTGTTTTAAGTAAATTGGACGATTTTTCTTGCATTCAAACCTAGGAGTTTGATAGATGCAGCTTGGAACACAGTTCAAAAGCAATCTTGTGAAACTCAAACAAATCAACCATCTTAAATTTTAAGAAGTGTAGTTGGTAGGTTTTTTAATGCTCTAGAGCTTGTTTTTAAGCATATTAGATAAGTTATTGTAGATGAAATATTCACATTGACAGGTCAGGCTACACAGGAAAGGAAAAAAGAGGTTTATAGTTGTAATTAAGCACTATTACCATAGCTAAAGGGCAGAAGGTGATCATGAGATCATATAACCTGGCCTGCTTTTATAACAGTCCAGTAATACACCGTCTATTAAGCCCAGTAACCTTTATGTTTGGCTCAAAACATAGTTTCCAGAAAGATACCTGCTCTTGATTTGGACAAATTAAATGATGAAAAACCTAGTGTGTTTGAAGTGTATTCCACTGGCCAGTGCTCAGAATTGTTTCAGAAGAATTGTAGCAGATCTGGATTTCTCTGGCTGCAGCTTCTAGTGATTGCTTCTTAATCATAGGATGGTTTGGAAGGGATCTTAAAGACCATCTAGTTCCAACCCCCCTGCCATGGGCAGGGACACCTTCCACTAGACCAGGTTGCTCAAAGCCTCAGCCAGCCTGGCCTCCTTAGATCTATTTTATTATTGTTATTATTTTATTTCTTGTTAGGTCTTTTCTCAGTCATACCAAAAGTTTTGTAATATGCTGTGTTTTCATGCATTAATGGTTCTTCTCTGTTTCAAATGGTTCCTCTTTTAAGCTTTTGTTAAAACTCAACAAGATGAATCTTTGTCTCTATAAGGCGTGTTGCCAACCCTCAACTCATTGTGGGTTTTCTATATTTAGCGTGGGTTTGGACATTTAAATTCTGGCCAACAGAACTGCTCAGATCCAAACCTTTTGCCTGTAAATCCCATTTATTGAAGACATGGAAGGTGAACTCTTGGTGTCACTGCAAAGAGCTGGATTTTTGCCATTGAATTAAATAGCTCCAGGGTATTACACATAGGTTTTATTTATAGTGCCAGTGGCTAAGTGATAAATATATGGGTTTCAACTTTATTAAAGAAAATACTAAGGGACTAAATCTGTAAGCGGATAGAAGAAAATGAGATAGCTTAGGAAGATCACCAAAACTGCATCAACATTCTGCTAGATGAAGTTTCTAAATTTAAGAGATGTATTGCAAAAACGCAGTCATATGTATTTTTTGGTATAAGACTTTAGAAGAGCAGTTCACAGCTTATTACAGAGACTGACACGTAAGGTAATCTGCAAGTAGGCAAGAAATATGAAATAAAATACAACTGAGTTAGAGCTGTATTTCTGGAAGATGTCAAGATCCAGGCAAGTAAGTCTTCCACTCCATCTCCTTATGCTCAGTAGTCCCTGAAACAATTTACAGGAGGTTCCTAGGTGCCTGGGAGCCTCTTCCTTTGTGCTGCTGGCAGTAAGTATATAGGCAGAAAACCCCTACTGCTGTTTTCCTGGGATGATGTGTAAAATAGTCATGACTTAAGAGGATAAAGCTGTTTTTGTCATCATGGCTACTAAGTTTTTATCTTTTCCAAGTTTTCATTGCATGACCAAATGCCCTTAAGATAGATCTATTAATTTCCTCATGACTCTCCTCCTCATTCCAGTGTTTGAATGTTTACTAAGAATACGATCACGCTGAGACTGTGAGAAGAGGAGGTGATATTTCTCAGTTTTACGGAACTAGGACACACAAAAGTGGAAGTCAGAAATGCTCACTAATTTTGGGCTCAGGTTGAGCTCCTTTAGATGCTTTTTTGAGAGGACTTACTAAAAAGTACTCTCCTTTTGACTTCACTGTCAGTTGAGAATGATCCATGTTTGTCACATTCGAGTCCAAGGTCTTGTGTTCATCTTTCGGAAAATGCAGGCCATAAACCTTGAGTTCCTGAGGAAAACACAAAAGTGGAGGCACTTGCCTATTACCTTGTCAGGTCCCTATGTTACAAGAAGGTTGGAGATAGCTGTTTTCTGATGTCATATTTCAGATGTCTTACTGATGAGGCTTTTTTCTCCCCTTCATTCCGCTTTATTTACTGCAGTCACAGATCCACAGAGCGGTAGGGGTTGGAAGGGACCTCTGGAGATCATCTAGTCCAACCCCCTGCCAGAGCAGGATCACCTAGGGTAGATCACAAGACATGTGGGAAGGATTTATCTAGCACTATCTATTTTTTTTAAATTTTTTTCATTGCCAGGGCTGCTGAATTGATTGCAAGCTTATTCTCTCAGTGTATTTTTACTTTTATGCCCTATATTGGTGCTTTTTTAAAACCTGAGTCTTGGACTCCGTTTCAGCTTTTTCAGAGGACTCTTTTGTGTAGGTCACTGCTCCTTCTGTCTTCTGCTGTTTAGTCCTGTCTTTTCTTCTCTCCCCTAGTAGATCCTGCCACTTTCTTTTCTGCTTGGCCAGTAATTCAGTGCCCTTAATGGCCCATTCAGGCTTGCTGTTCCAGCAGTTGAAGATCCTCGTGGGATTTTGGTCACTCCTGACTCACCATCAGACATTCTGTATTTTTTCTCCTTGTACTCTGTCTGGTGAATTTTCCAATTCTTACGCCAGTTTTAATGGATCTTTATTTCCCCATTGGCATATAATGTACTTCTTTCTGATTACCACTTTACGATTTAGTAGCTTTGGGACAAAGAAACTGAGATCAGTCCTATGCTGCTATGTGATTTGTATCTGGTTGTGTCTTCCATGTTCCAGTCATTCTGCTTTCTTTCCAGTGCAGTTTAGGAGCTAGCAAGTGGTTCATCAAAACAAAAGCAGAGTTAGGGTCCTCAGTGTCCCAAGAGCCTCTAAAGATTGCAGGATTAATTAAAAGTCTGCTTTTTAGTCTGGAACGTACTCAAAGCGGATCAGGCCTTCAAAGAACTTGGATTCAGGGCTGAATTAGCTGTGAAATGGGTGACAGTCCCCTAGGCTCTCAAATTACCCACATTTTGGTGAGTCTTTTTCCTTTTGGGATATTAAAAAAAAAAAAAGGAAACTAGCCGTATTTTATTTACCTGAGCCAAGGGTGGGAGTGCAGAATTTATTTTGTGAACCAGACTGGTCCAAGAACATATCTTTCATGTGGAGTTCTCTGAGTGTGAGTTTTAACATTTTCTGTTTGACTCTGTTCTTGGAAACATATGCAAATTTTTTGCTTAGAAACTCCTCTGGATATTCTAATAATAGTCATTTGGCAGTTAAAGAATGCAAAAAATTTGCACTTCAAATATGTAAGGATATTTAGAAATCAAGGTAAGAAATCCTATTTATGTTGCTTTAATTTCTCCTAACATTCAGCAAATGATTTTGATGTCTTCAATTTATTACAAAACTGGATGAAGTGTCAAGGCAGAACTGTTCAGCGATAATGAGTAATATGCTGAAAATACTAACTATTCTGCATTTTGCTTGTGTTAGCAAAAACTCGTGCTGCTGACTTACTGGTGAATCCGCTGGACCCCAGAAATGCAGATAAAATCAGAGTTAAAATTGCTGACCTGGGGAATGCCTGCTGGGTGGTAAGTACATCATTCTAGGTCTTCAGCCTTCACTGTTTAGAACAGGCCTTTTTATTGTTCTGTTTCCATTGATGTGGTTCTTTCTGTTTTAGCACAAACACTTCACAGAAGACATCCAGACAAGACAGTATAGATCCATAGAGGTTTTAATAGGAGCAGGTTACAGTACACCTGCTGACATCTGGAGTACAGCATGTATGGTAAGAACAATACAGTATGTATTTTACAAGAACGAACCTCCTAAAAACAGTTGTTTGTTTAGTGAGGGAACCTGGTGAGGATGGTTCTGACATTCTGACACAAATACATAATCATAAATTATGTTGTATCAGACAGCTGCTGCTGATTTTCCCCCTTTATTTCAATCATTTATTTCTCGAGCATTCTTCATCAAAAGGAAGTATTTCTGCTTTTCATTTGATGCATTTTAAACTTGCAGTCAAAACCATGCAAGTTTGGAGGGGAATATCTGTATATTTTAAGTGACAAAATCTAATTGAAATAGTACAACTGCATGTTTTCTTCCTCTGTCAGACTCCATGCAACTGTTTGCTGTGTTTCCATTCCTTTTTCTTGCATAAAGTAGCAAAACAGTGAAATACTTACATTTCTTGACAAGTGCAGTGAAAACATTCATCGGATTAGGCTTGCAAATCACAGCTTTAGGTTCTAAACTTCGAAGAGAGGAATTTAGTTTATTAGTAAAATACGTGGTAACATTCTGTAGAAATAGCTTTAACACTAAAACTGAAATTACAGATTTCTAAAAATTGTTAAAGAAGAGAAGAAGTAAAAACTTAATCACTTAACTTTCTGAAAGGCTTATTCTGTTTGCAGGGTCTCTTTGGGGACAAATAAGCTACAGGCATCTTCTCATTAAAGATAATTTTTGGAAATATCTTTGTCTATTTTAAAAGTGAAAACTTATTCAAATTTTTATATTTTACAAATACATGTCTGAAAAGAGTAAGTGTGTGAGGAGGAGGAGAAGACTCAAATACTAGACACAGTTTGCAGGCGTGGGTGATGAGAAGAATTGCAGAGCTCAGAGGGAGAGGAGGAGGATCGAAAGGAACATAAAATCCTACAGATATTATAAGCTCAGCAAGCCATGTGTTGGGAGGAACTAACCCATAAGCATAATGGCAAGTATGTATTCTCTGGAGTTTAATACTAGCTCTTGCTTTAGTACACAGAAAAGAACATCCATTTCCAAATTTGCCTTTCCATTTGGGGGCAAAATGTAGAATTTTTCTATTAGATTGAAAACAAAGCATAGAAAATATTCCACAGGTTTGATCCTTAGTTCTTGGAATGATTCTTCTCTTAACTAATTAAAAAAATGGCTATAGAGACTTTCCATTCCTTTTACCTGTTACTTTGTAAACCTCAGTTGAACTTGATACCCTTTGATGCTATTGAACATCTTGTATTTGTCTTCTTGCAAGGTTGTACTTACCCCTTGCTAATTTTTATATAAAAATCTTGTAGCTAAAGCCACATAAAAAAGGCTGAAATCTATCTGGGATTGTGTTGGAAGAAAGTAGGGTACTTACTAGTAATATCACACCTAGGGAAAATAATATTCTTAGGATACTTGGGGTTGTCCAGCCCCTTACACTTAAATTCTTTTCCATGTTGTATAAGCATTACTGCTTTCTTCATGGAGGTCCTGTCTCAGACTCAAGTGGGAAAAAAAAGCCTAAAGCATCTCTGCCACTAGGGTTATCTTAACTCAGATTCACAAATATTTGTGAAATTTCAGTATTTTAATGAGAAAATTATTCTTCTGCTTTTTTGTTATGTAAGCTTTAACGATAGTAATCTATTTAAGGCAGAAACATTGGAATGCTGTCTTCTGCCAGAGACTTGGGGTTTTTCCCCTTAAAAAATGCTGTAGAAATTTTATGATCTTACAGCACTGAGTTATGATAGTTGAATTCAGCTGTCATTGTATAGTTGTGTAAAAAATAGAGATCAGTCTCTCTAGCTCACCCCAAAAATTCAGCGTTTTAAACCCCCTCAGGATCTGCTGTCATTCTGTGTGGTTGAGAAAATGGGTCAGAGCACTGTGAATGCTGATCCCTATCAGATGGAAAACAGCTCTGAGGAAGGGATTGACTTGAAGACTTTAATGGCTCTTTCTGCAGAGGACTTGTAACAGAGACTAACAGCCAGGGAAACATTCCTGATATGGAACTGCAAACTCCCAATTAACTTATTTAGGCTTTCTTTGGAAATCATGATCTAATTCTCTCCAGTCCCTAAAGCAGGAGCTGTAGGTGGTGTTTATTTTCAGCCAAAATACAGCTCAGATACCCCATTAGCCATGTTGTCCAAGACTCTCAGAGGAGAGCAAGGAGACCTCTTTGTTGTGTTGCTTTGCTTGTACAAGTCCAAAGTCATTCGGGACGTCTTTGGAAGCAGTACTATGCGCAGTGAGTGGTCCAGCAGCATTGCCATGACCTTTTCCTTGGCTTTGCCCACACCTGAAGTGGTGTCTTACCAGCTGACTGTATAGATTGCATATGGTATTTCTTATTTATGCTTTTTAAAGAATAATTTTTAAAAAGTTTGTCATGTAAGGGGTAGCTATATGTTACTGAGTGTCAGAACTACTGTGTTTGTGAAGGGGTAGGCAATGTGCGGTGTGGCTTTGCAGTGGGAGCCACGTTACTGAATTACAGATCCCATCCTTCATTCCGATCATGATTGTGACTTTGAGCTTTGTCTCAATTTCTCTACTGAATGATAACATACGCATTACAGGTGTGTGCCTAATATGAATGATGTGAATCGACATGAATGCAGGTATAGTGAGGTAGTATCAAAGCACAGATGAGACGTTATGCTATTTAAAACCCTTGCTCACTAATGGATTGCTGAGCTAGTTCTCTGAATCTGCTCTGAATGAGGGTTCAAAATCTTCTGACCTTATTTGGATGGAATTGTGCAGATACATCTTGTAGATCTCTCTGTACCCACAGCCTTCACATGGGAGGTTTCTGACCGCTGTGCTCACAGAGACTGGTCCAGGTGTGCTCTTCACTCCTCCATCGGTGTAGCTCTTGCTGACAGAAGACCAGCTGCTTCAGAGTCATGCTCAGGTTCTTCACCTCAGTGGGTGTTGTCTTCAGTTTCACCGCGTTGCTGCCGATCTCTCCTGAAAGGACTCGCTCACAGGTAGTCCAGGGCACCGCTTGGTAGCAAGCAGCACACGTGAAGACCGCTCAGCTTGCAAAACGGAAAAGATTCTCCATGTGTTATGGAGAATGTTACGGAGTCATCCGCTACTGTGTCAGAGATTCTAGAGCATGTCTCTCAAAAAAATCACAATAAAACCAGGCCTTTCTTTGAATTAATTTAGGGACCATATGGTTTCTGTGTCAGAGGTTTATGTGCACATAAACCGCATCCGTCTCTTCATGTCTCGTGGATTTTATGAAGGACCACTTAGAATACTTGGGACCAGGATTCACCTGGTGACTTAACATGGTCTTGTGCTTTATGGATCTCCATTTGAGCCTGAGGTTTTTCACTGCCCTTTGCTTGCTCATGAAATAACCTTTCTCACTGGGAATAGCATGGACTAGGAGAGTAGCAGAGCTACTGGTTCTTGTATTGGCTTGTATTTATGGTGTAAACTGTTAAGCACAGAGGTTGTGTTTTATCACAACAGCAGCAGACTTTCTTCTTCCATCATATCATGTGCTCATCAGTTTTACTTAGTCTTTAATAATGAGGATGGAGATGATGTTGATGATGTTTTTAAACAAAAGCCTCTGATAATGGTGCTCTGAGCATGCAAAGCATCTGTGTTCATGTGAGCACGACAGTTTTCAGAATACACCCCCCTCATGAATCTGGCTGTTAGGGCATGGTATGGTGTGTCTACATGGAGTCCTCTCCTCACCTGGGCTCTGCTAACATGGATTGGTTTTGTCTGGCCAACAGCTCCATGGTTTTGATGCAGTTTCCAGCAAAGAATGGTTCTGTTTTCTTTGTGTTGTCTTTAGTATGGAAGTAGCCAGAGATTCTGGTCAGAGTACTTCTGCTGTAAGTGTATATAAACAGAGCCACGTAAGGACTCCACCAAATAGCAAAAGAGGGAGAAGAAACTCGGTGCTGATAACCTTACAGTTCTGTTTCTTTTGGTGTTACGTCAGTAAGTAGCATTGTGAGACAGTAGCCTGCGAGCTGAATTTTCTAATCCTACATGATTCGGTGTGGCCCAGCTCTTGTGCCTCAAACCTCTTCAGATCAGACTGAAAGGGCAAGAGAAGCAGTATCCTCAGGCCAGTACCAGTCCTCTGCTCTGGTGATCTGAGTATCAGTCTCTTTGAGAGGAAAAAAACACAAAAGGCGGGTGAAAAAGAGGACGATGCCTCTTTGGAGGAGGCTTGTATTCGGTGCACGTGTGGTGCGCTGTGAAGCTGATGGAAGAAGGTAGATGCCAGTGGTCTTTTCCAGGCTGTGACAGGCTTGTTCGCTTGTCCTGTGCTCAGCAAAGAGTGCGACAAAGTGTGACTTCCCGGACTTCAGTGATCCAGGTCTGAGTGACTATTGCTGTCATTTGCTGGCCATTTGTAAGTTTTGCTAAGGAAATTGCCCAGTGTCCTTTCTTTTCCTTTCAACAGTGTGGCCTATTTAAGTGGGATACTCAGCTGCTCTCATGGAAAGCTAGACACTGGAAATCTGTCACCACATTTATTAAATTCTAGAAAATTCTGTGTTCCCTCGCTGTACTGAGTTTTAATTCTGCCAACAGGGAGGTGCATCTCTCATTTTCATGCAAAAAAAGGAACAGATTTGGAGCCAGCAGTGCCTTTGACAGGATTGAAACCACCCTTGATCATTTAATTTTATCAGGCTGAATTTCCACATTTCCAGTATTGAGAGGGTTGCTTTCTGTGGGGCAGAAACTGAACAGGCACTGCATGATTTAGCATTTCCTAAATCTCAAAAACCGTGGAGCACAGTACTCCACTGTTGCTGCCAAGAAATCCTGGCAAGATAAGGGAGTTAGTACAGGCAGAGGGCATCCCTTTGTATTGCTCCTGGAAATGACTGCAAGCACCATGTTTCCACTGCTTTTCCTTATTTATGCTCTTTGGACTGGAGACAAGAAAAGCACCTGAAATGATGAGTCTCATCATCTGACTTTTGTTATTCGTTATGTACAGTCTTGTTTGAGCTGCAGGGAGGAGATGACTATGTCACAAGCTAGGACATTAGCAAGACTATGTTTTTAACACTTATCTGAGGTGGCTTTTGTGGTGACTTGTGATTCCTGAAATACCTTTTTTATATAATAAGAACTATTTTTTTTGGAAGTCAGAGAAGGAGAAAATTGTACTTGTTGTTTTTTCTACCCAGAGTGAATACAGACGATGAAAGAAAATACTGCTGGGATGAGAGGGGCAGGCAAACAGCTTTCAAAATGAGGGAGATGCCGCTACAAGGCAAGCAAGCTTACAGGGCTGTTGTTTATTATGAACATTTCTATACGTGAGAGAACTCGGAGGGACAGAATGAGGAATGAGCAGAATATAGTAACTTCTGAAGTTAAAATTACACCTACAAGTAAGTGCTTGTAGTTCAGCCCTCAGTTTGCTTCTTTGCTTGATGTCCTCTAACGTGGGGTGGAGAGGTAATTGTCCTTAACTACTCTTCCTCTGTTGTAAGCAGGGAAGAAATGATCGTGTCTCCATGGGATCATGAGTATCATCGTGCTAGTATGTGCGAGTGGCACATAGCAAAGGTGTGATGACAAGCCTCAGTCTGCACAGAAGCAGTATTTTGAGGAAAAATGGAAAATCAAAAATCTGGTTGAGAGAAAACTTCAAGTCACTATGCACATATTTTTCAGTAGGCAGATAGAGTACAAAATGCTGTTATTAATCACTGTGCACCCTTTTTGAAGGTGGTGGGTGGACAACCTGAAACATTCAAAAGAAAATGATTTTCCAAAGAAACTGACTTTCCAAAGCAACCAGTCAGAATGCGCGTGATTCCGAGGTCGGGGTACAGCAAGTAACAGAAGCCAGTTTCCTTTTCAAGCAGCCCATGCATGTCTGTGTTTGGTGTATCTGGCCTTTCTTACCAAGCACTAACCATGCTAAATGCATTTTGTATTCTTTCCATCACCTGGCTCCTCAGAGGGAGGTGTCCCTGGGAGAACAAACTGTCAGCTGGTGTGCGTATCTCAAAAAGCTTTCTGGTCTTGTTTCCATGCTCCTACTTACCTGTAGAATGGCGTTCTTAAAGCTAAGCCTATTTTTAAAGCAGTTACAATCTTCTCATTCACAGCTCTTCATTTCAGTTGAGGCAGAGAAACTCGGGCCAAGAGCTGGATCTCGTCTGTCAGAATAATAATTCTGGCCTATAGCTTGCTGTCCTTTTTCAGCTGGGGCTTCATAGGAGGAATTCAGGGAGGCTTGTGCAGTCCAAATGAATTGTTCTTCCAGTCCTCTCCCAGACAGCTTTCCCTGGGCATGAATCCATTTTCAGTCACCAGATTGAGTACACAGCTGTCACTGTGAAAAAGTAGCTATTTCCAATTGTGTGATTAGACATGGATCCATAATACACGATAGCGATGCCAACAGTTTGGTATTGTGATAGGTTGATGTACAGTCACGTGGCAGGAAAGGAATCGGAGCCTCTCCAGAGCCTACAAAAGCAGCAGTGTGACCATTTCTATGAAAGGTTCTCCATCTGCAGATGGAGAAAGGCAGTCTAGACTGTTTTTCTGCGATAACGTTAGGAAAGTGGTGAGTAGCAATTGGCAGTACAGTCAGTCAGGGTGGATGAATGCCTTGGGCTTTTGTGCCATATGTTGATTGTGCTGTTACCTCATTTGTTATCACCATATAATAATGGAAAAGCTGATTTATGTTGAGGTAAATGTCAACATTAAGTAAAAAAGATCATGGTATTTCAAAGTGGGAGTTTCTGTCAAGAAGCTAGTTCTTGTAAATGGATACTTTCAAAGGGAAAGTAAAAAAATACGGATGATCTGTATTTGCAGCATCATAGAAATAATAGCCAAATTCACAGAATCAGTGAGGTTGGAAAAGATCTCTAAGATCATCTACTCCAACCATCAAGCCAACACTACCATGCCCACTAGACCTTGTCCTCAGGTGCCACATCTTCACGCTCCTTGAACACCTCCAGGGATGGTGACTCCACCACTTCCCAGGGCAGCCTGTTCCAATGCCTGACCACTCTTTCAGTAAAGTTTTTCCCAATTTCTAATCTAAACCTTCCCTGATGCAACTTGAGGCCGTTTCCACTTGTCCTGTCACCAGTTACCTGGGAGAACAGAGCAGCACCCGCCTCCCTACAGCCTCCTTTCAGGGAGCTGTAGAGAGCGATCAGGTCTCCCCTCAGCCTCCTTTTCTTTAGGCTAAACAACCCATCAGCTGCTCCTCGTAAGACTTATTCTCCAGACCCTCCCCCAGCTTTGTCGCCCTTCTCTGGACACACTCCAGCATCTCTGTGTCCCCCTTGTAGTGAGGGGCCCACTAGGTTGAAAGAGCTCTCTAATAGCCTACCTCCTCCGTGAACCGGGGTTAACGTCAGGGTTAGGTGAGGTTACTCAGAGCATCATCCTGGTGAGGTGCACGTACCCGTCAGCCTTTCTGAGCCGCCTGTCCCAGTGCTCAGCCAGTCGCACCGAAGAATGTTTTCCCTCTCACGCAGTTGGCATTTCCCATCTTGCTGCTCGTGTCTGTTCCCTGTTCTCCTTCCGTTGAGAAGAGTGTGTCTTGGCCGCCTCTCTTACTGCACTTCCAGGCAGCAGAGTGCAGCGATTAAATCGTCCCTTCTCCAGCCTGAACCAACTCAGCCCCACCAGCCTCTCCTCCTGCATCCTCTGCTCAGCCCCCTGACATCTTAGGGGTCCTCCCTGGTCTTTCACCGGTTTGGCAGGCTCTCTCATACTGGTGGCCCCGAACTCTTCACAGGTCTCCAGATGCAGATGAGTGCTGGGGAGGGGGGAAGTCACTTCCCACCATAACAACCTACTTGGTACTTGCAGCCCGCTGTGTGGTTAGCCTTCGTTATCTCGAGCGTGCGCTGCTGGCCAGGGTTTGACTTGCTGTCCCTCGGGGCTTCCACCTCTGGATTTTATCACACAGCGTCATTGGCTTGAGACTGGGTGGTTGTACATACCTACACCTGGGTGCAAGGTGTCGATCAGTACTGAACGGTGCTGGGGAAGTCCAGAGCAGCACGGCAGTGCCAGACTCTAGTCCTGAGTGCCAGCAGCAGGGAGCTCTGCCTCAGGTGGCACTGACGCACTACAGGGACTGCACATGCTTCCTGGGCACCGCACCTTTGGACGTGAGCTTACAGAGCAGAACAACTGACTGATACAATCCAGAGGTGTCATTGTCCTCCTTACGGCTATTTACCTGCTTATTAATGCAGGTTTATGCTGATTCTTCTACTTTATGGTAAAACCTAGATCAGGGATTTATTGTTTGGTTTTTTTTTTAAATGAGGCCAAATAATTTTGTTGTGCTATGAAGCCAGTCCATTCTACAGGTACCTAGGAACCTCCTACCAGGTTGCTACAGATGAGCCTGTGAGACATTCTCCTGCCTGGATGCTAAGAAGTATTACTGCAGGTATTGATGGCAGCCCCCAAAAGGCAAGGCTGTCTCTGGGCTGTCGCTGCGTGCATCTGAGTCGCAGGTTTCTTCCCTCTCGGTGCAGAGTCCTTTGAGGAGAGTCAGGAAATCAAACGTCTGAGGCGCTGTGGCCTCAGCCCGTGCTGGGCATGGAGTCAGAGCTATACAAACAGGAAAAAAGAAGCAGCAGCATTTTGAAAAGCTTTAGTTTTTCTTCAGCAAAAGGGTGGTATAAATATCCCAAATCTATGAGCATTTGCAGCTCTTATTATATACAAACAGCTCTAAAACCCCATGTTCTGGTCCCACGTAGACATACTGAGCCATTAATACTTCATTTTTTGGGACAGAAGCTGGATTCTTTTGTACTCTACCTTTCTGCCTAAATTCAGCTGCATTTCTGTTGTTCTCCAGGATCTCTGTTAAATAGCAGTGAGTTTCTTAACGCTGTAAGAAATTGGGTCCATCAGCTTGTGTTCTTCTAGGAAATCTGTTCCAGCTCTTCCAGTGAATGTATTCCCATGAGATACAGAAGGGGGCACTTGGGGCTTCTCAGTCTCATCTCATGAGAATAACAGTATTTTCCATGTTGTGTTCAGAGATCCCTACCTGTGATCTCTTCTGTCTAAATATTGCTTCAGTTTAAATACCCAGTAATTTATGACGTCCTTCACGATTTTTTTAAGCTGTAACATGAAAACTCTCCATCTTGAGCTGAGAGTAGAACAAGAAGAAAAGCAAATGACTGTTTATTAGTGGTAATGACTTTAGAAATTTAGGGCCTGTTCGTAGGGTCGACAGACATGTCAACAAGAGGCATTCTTGCTTTCTTGGCTGCGATTGCAATGAATTATTTTGGCTATAGCCCTTGTGTGTGATTGCAATGAATTATTTTGGCTAAAGCCCACTTGGATGACACTGCAGTTCACAGTTTGAGAAAGCCAAGTGCCCATAAATAGGCTGAATTTATAGGTGATTTAACAACTCCACACTATGAATTGGAACAGGAAAGTGTGTATTTTCAGGAGACAAACATTTTGTGGTAAATGTTCTGACAGAGCGAAATCCCCTCCTAGAGCTGTGCCAGTGAGTTCTGCCTGACTTTTGGAATGATTTTCTGGATCAGATGCTTTCCCTGGTCCTGGAGGTGGAAAACAGTTTGATGTTTCAAACCACCTGGAAAGAATTAGATTCCTGTGGCTGCTTGGGTAATTGGTGATCCAGAGCGGAAAGAGAACAGTTTAACAAAGCAGGCGTAGGTGAATCCATGTTTGTACTTTGCAGCTTTTCATATGCATTATCCACCTACAGAGAAGCTCGGCCCTGGCCTAACGCCGGGTTAGCGTCCTGTCAAAGTGTTGTGGTGGCCTGAAGGGACCAGTCGTCACAGTGTCAGCTCTGGATTCCTGTGTCAATGTCAGTCTCAGTATTTTGCCCCATGGTTGGAGCATTTACTTTGATAGCTGCTGATTCAGCAAAAATACCTTTCTGAAAACTGTCCCAGACTGAGTCATGAAGGAAGCTTACCCTGTTTGCTAGTTTCAGGTGATTAATTACAGCTATAAAAGGATTTTATTTCTAATTCTGACTTTATTATTTCAGTCCCCGACATGCAGTCTGACAGCTAATTAGCCTTCAGGTACAAGGGTAGCTCTTTATTTTATATTTCGACATACCCCTCTCTCAGCTTCATTACCTTACACATATTTAACGTGTCAGACAGCATGTTGGTATGTCAAAACATGTTTAAGGTCAGCTTACACTGATGCCCCCTTCCCCCCCCCGAGCAGCCGATCCCTTCTCCACAGCCAGATGCTGTTCCCTGCCTCCCGCCACCAGGAACCGGCGCCAAGCTGTGCCACGCGACCGCCACGCTCCCTGGTCAGGCGGCGGAGCTCCAGGGGTGCTGGGGGGGAGACACCGCAGTGCCACACTCCTTGTCCGTCTCCTTCGTCCGTCCTGGCTGGGCAGGCAGAAACGCCTGGGTTCGGGCGTGCTGCCTGTCGCCCAGCGTCCGGCGCCTGGTCCGGCGGGTGTGCTGGGGGCTGCAGGTGGGGCTCTCTCCGGGGCCGGGGCTCGCTGCGGTGGTCCCCAGGTAAGTGGCCGCTCCTCAGTCTCAGATCCAGTTGGAGGCCTTTGGCTTTGACTGTTAATTGCACCCTGGTTCTGAGACAGTTGTGATGTTTTGCTGACATCTTAAGATCAAACCCAGTATTTCTGAAACACCCATAAATGTCTGTTATGTTGTAGGCTTTTGAGCTAGCGACTGGAGATTATTTGTTTGAACCACACTCTGGTGAAGACTATTCCAGGGATGAAGGTATGAATCTCGAGATCTTACATGAGTTTCTGTACGTTTTCACACTCCTCTTAAATTTCCAGTGAGCTTACAGCAGGGTTAAGTTTTGTATTTGAGTGAACTGTTCATACACACTGTTTTCAGAATATAAATACGATTTTTTTTTTTTTAGTTTTAAGTTCCATCACTAGCAATGGGTGGGCAAAAACTCCTTTCTGCAGATACTCATCTACTTAACAACTGCCTGAAGGAATTAAACTGCCCTTCTTGTAAGATTGCATATGTGTGGAAACCTGATTGAGAATAACAAACGTTTTCGTTTAGAAAAGAAACGACAAATTTGAACTTTATGGTTTTCTCTTTTTGTAAGAGTGACACTGAAATAATGTTTACATTGTGTATTTTTATCTGCGTTAGGCAATTACTAATTTTTTTTTTTTAAATCAGAATTAACTCCTGCTTCCATCTGTATATCTGTCCATTTTCATGCTTGTTTGCTTGTAAATGCTCTTTGCAGTGGTAATGTGGGCATCATTCAGTGTTCCTAAATGCTACTAATGATGCCAGAGCTCTGCTGGTCCTGGAAACCTCTGCATGGATTTGCTGCAAACATTGTTGATTTGAAACTATTTCTGATTTTTTACTAATTCCAGTTTCTTTCCTCTTCTTTTTTATCCCATCCTTTCCCTGCCCCTTCCACTCCCGTATCCTTTTTTTCTCTCCCTCATAGACCACATAGCACACATCATAGAGCTGCTAGGCAATATCCCAAGGCACTTTGCTCTATCTGGAAAATATTCTCGGGAATTCTTCAATCGCAGAGGTAGTACCTCTTCTTTTTGAAAGGTGCCGTGATGCAGACAGAAGTGGAATTGCTGTTGCTGGTTGTAGCATGGCCCACTGAGGAGCGTCTCCTGAAACCACCCAATCAAAATTTCTTTTTGAAAAGAAAAATGAAATGGTTTGAAAAACCCAAAATACACAGGAATCTGTGACAAAATTCTTCTATTTTTTTTTTAAGCTAAACTTCCTGAAAAATGTCTATTGGTACATTTTAAATTACACAGCAAAACTTGTTTGTAGCAGCTAATACTCAAATGTCGTTCCCAGGAGGGAGTTTTGCTGAAAACACCTTTCCAAACTGCCCGCTGAGCGTGTGCACGTGTCCTTTTTACCAGGATCAATCTATTTCTGTCTGTACCGGGCCGGTGTTAGTGTGTGCATGCACTGTACTGATTAAACTGTTGTATGTTTCTGTTTTGCTGGCAATGTTCTCCAATGCAGACCACATAGCATTGATCATTGAACTGCTGGGAAAAATCCCTCGAAAATACGCTATGTTGGGGAAATATTCCAAGGAGTTTTTCACCAAAAAAGGTAACGGTATTTATGCAACACTAATTTAAAGCATAATACTATCCAAAAGGAGAATATGTTCATTTACGGGTACTGAAGAAAATAGATCCCATTTAAATGGAGAGCTCTTATTGAAGAAGAATTTTGGTGTAAACTTGGCTTTCTGAGGAAACAAGTCGCAGTACTCAATATTTCATTTAAAATTCATTTTTGGGATGTACTCAACAAAGTGTGGATGTTAACAAATGTCCGTGTGAATCTGTTGTCCAATGTTCGTGTAAATGTGGGGAGTCAAGCGACGCGCAGCGTGTAACATGGTGGGAGATCGTCTGTCAGCTACTTCTGGTCATACGTAGTGGTCCAGCAGATGCTGCTGCTGAGGAATAACCGAGGTGGAAGGGGATCCCGGGGCAGTAGAGGCAGCTGCGTGCAGTCAGTCCTCAGGCGCTCACGCGGAGATGGCTGCGTGACGGCGGCGGAGGAGGCCGCTCCGCTGTGCGCCACTTGCAACGCCCCGCGTTACCGTAATGCCCGAGCGCCACAGCCGACGCCTCAGTCGGGCGTTGTGCGGCCCCACTGAGGTTACCCCCTCGTCAGTCGCTACAAGCGAGTGCGTAATCTGGGCAAACGCGCCGGGCCTTACGGTTCTTCCCTCGCCTTGTGCTTCGCCTTGGCTCAGGCTGCTCCTTAGGACAGGTTTGTGACACCTGAGGGAACATGGCGGCGCATCGAGTGCCTTTCATCCCCTTGGCGTGCGAGACAGCACTGTGTGGCGTCGAGG